>NC_142512.1:34122727-34425757 GCF_057876585.1 Rhinolophus sinicus
GAGGGGAAGTGTGTCTCATAAAATACTCATAACCTTCTACTGAGATGTCGTATTCTCTGTTGGAAGAGCTCCCTGAATTAGGTCATGACACGCTTTGTACATCTTGGCAATTTCCATGTAGACATAAGGACCAACTGGGATCCCAGTTAACAGTGGAATTATTAAATCACGGTGATAATATATTCTTTATGGTGAGGATTGCCTTCATTGAGGATTCTTGCCCTGCTCTGTTGGCTCATGTTATGGACTGAATGTTTGTGTTCCCCCAAAACTCATCAGTTGTAGCTCTCACCCCTAGTGTGACTTTATTGGGAGATGGGGCTGCTAAGGAAGTAGTTAAGGTTAAATGAGGTCATAAGGGCACAGCACTGATCCCGTAGAATTAGTGTCTTTATGAAAGACACCACAGAGTTCACTTAGCCTGTCTCTCCACACACAAAGTCACGTGAGCACACAGCAAAGGTAGCCACCTGCAACCCAAGGGGAGAGTCTCTATCAGACACAACCCTCCTGGCACCTAGGTCTTAGACATCCAGTCTTCAGAACCATGAGGAAATACATTTCTGTCATTGAAGCCACCCAGTCCATGGTATTTTGTTATGACAGTCCAGGCAGACTAAGAACTGGCTCAGACTCTGTTGGTATTGTAATCATCTAACTCTGTCTAAGACCATTGTTCTGTGAATACATGGCAAATGTCTGAATTCCCCCATGCCTCTAAGGACCCCATTAAAGGGTGAATCTAAGTTAGGCCTCTTAGTCCCAGTTTTACCCACATCAATTTCCTTCCCCATCTCAGTATCTCAGGTAATAAGGTGCATTGCTTTTGAGATATTTTTTTTTGTTTTGAAGCATGAGCCAGCAAGTCAAGATCTTAAAGAAAATGAGTGTTGTAAATGTGTGAGGAATAGGATCGATCACTAATGCTTTATTAATCCATTTGCAGAAAAGGAAGATAAATTATGGGATTTGAGAGACCTGAATTTCCTCTGCCAACTTAGGAGGTAAGAATTATCTGCAAATAAGCATTTTGAGGATGAGAGAAAGCAGGTAAATAGCCACAGTGATGACAATTTGCCTATTGGGCATATCAACCTTAACTGATTGGCAGAGTCTGGTAAATGAATTTGTTTGTCTTCCAAAAGGATTCCACCAAGAATGGTGGGTCCAGGGAAAGTGCAGGAAACGTATACAATCTCTGGGACAGCAGAGGCTGAAGCGCATAGCTTTCAAGAGAAGATTTTTTTCTCAAGATATGTGACATTATATAACTTCTGTCTTAGTTGGGCCTTCGGTGATGGCTGGAAACTCTTTCCCACGACCATGGTTGTCTCCTACTGATCATAACCATGCCTCTTTTCTAAACCCTTTCCGTTTTCTCCGGCCACAACCCTCCACTCATGCTTTTCTCACTTTCATCACAAGACCTTGCTTTTTTTTTTTTTTTTCTTTGGGAAAATAACTATAGAATTTGAGTTTCTGAATCATATTCCCTCTGGCATGAAATGCATGTATTCTTTAAACTTTTCTTTCTTTTTGCCTCTCCAAAAGAAGATATCGACATTTTCTTTCTAAAGCTGATGCCCCTACCTAGGTTTGCAACTTTTTCTCCTCTAAAGCATTGCTCCATCAATTATTCTGTCTGTTGGATATTTCAAACCTCTGCCATTGGCTTCTTCCCTTGATCCTACAGACGTGTTCAAATATCTACTACCCTTAAAAAATTCAAAATAAAACCTTAGCTCAACCTTGTTCTCCCTAAAGTCACTGTCTCTCTCTTTTTCCTTCTTCTCCAGGTTTCTTGGAAGAGTCAATAAATACTTTGCTTCTATAGAGGTCTCGCCCACTGTTTTCTTAAATCATGGTGTTCTATCTTCTACTACAACAACTTAATCGGCTTTTTCACAGGCTATTAAAAACCTCTCATTAATATTCCCATTTGCTTGTCCTTTTCTTATCTGGACTTTTGATTGCATTTTATGCTGTTGAATAAATTATCCTCTAAAAACATCTCTTCCCTTGGTTTTGGTGACATTGCTCTATCCTAGTTTTCTTACTACAATTACCGTGTTTTCCCGAAAATAAGACCTAGCCGGACCATCAGCTCTAATGCGCCTTTTAGAGCAAAAATTAATATAAGACCCAGTCTTATTTTAATATATTAATTTTTGCTCCAAAAGACGCATTAGAGCTGATGGTCCGGCTAGGTCTTATTTTCAGGGAAACACGGTCATGCCCTTTTTTGACTTGTTTCTATTTGTTCAATTATTTAAATAAGAATTTTTAAGGTATGCCCTCTTCTCTTTTCTCTCTTTGCCGTACACACTATCTCCACTCAAATAATCAATTTTTTGTAATTTTGACTAAGTCATTTTTGTTTGGCTACTTCTCAAACATTTAAGAGTAATTTTAAGTGCCTCCAAGCTCCAGGCTTAGCTTCTTTTCATATCCCTATGCGATAGCCATCTCAACTCAATATTCACAAACAAACTTGCTGTATTTCCTCCAAGATTTCCTTGTTGGTATTCTTCAACCAAATCAGAATGTAGATGTCATTTCTCCACTTGAAAACCTCCACCACCTGAAAATTTTTATATTACTGGGACAGAGGCTTTTATCCTGGGCACATAACTATTATGTTTCCCAGTGGCCCTTTCAGGTAGATTAGCCTTGTCCTCTAGTTCTAGCCACAGACTATGGGTGGAAGAGAAGAATCCTCCATCCAGTACTGGCTTATGAAAACCTCCTGTCCTATCCTTGACTGGCTCTTTTCCTTTCCCTCTGCTGGGTCGATATCAATATCCAGGGAGTTGAAAATGGCAGAGTCGTCTTCAGTCTGAGCCCCAAACTGTGCAGAGCAAAGACCACCACCCACCACTAAACAAAAACACTCAGTTCCTTGAATGCAATCATTCCACAAATAGACTTCTGCATGTTAACCTGTCAAGTTTCCAGGGTTTATCTGCAATCACCTTTGAAGAGAGCCCAAACTCTGGATAGATATGATCTATCCCTGATTGACTTTTCCCACTTAATCTGTATCTTCCCACCTCACAGAATCCATACTTGATTCAAACCATTCTAGTTTCCTTTCCCTAACTATACCATGCTCTTTTATACCTTTTACCTATGCATATAGTATATATTATTACAGCATGAACATCTCTCATCTTCTTTCCGTATTACATATACTTATTCATTTTTTATAGACAATTCAAAGATATGCTCCTCTATGAAGTTTCTCCAATTCTCTAGATGAATTTCGGTCGTTTCTGTGTTCCCATAACTCTCTATCACATGGTTTCATTTATCACATGAATCAACAATATTTATGTTTCAATATCTCCTTGAAATTTTGAGTACATTTTAAGCAAGGAATTTATTTCTGTTTTCCTGGAACATAGCACACTATCTGACATAGTTAGATACAAATAAGTGAAAGAATAACCAAAGCAACACTTTTAAAATTCCAAGTCCTGGGATTAAATAGTTTATATTGGTTTTGTAATATTTCTAGTAAAAATTTAAAAAGTCCATATTTTTCAACCTATAAAACATATATAACAAGATTAATATACTATAGGGTAATTTTGAGATTCAATAAAATAATATGTAACTAATTATTAAATTTTATTTTAAAGTTTTCTAAAGAACAATAGCTGTTCCTGGAATTAGGAAAACACACACTATAGATGTAACATAAGGTGGTTCTAATGCACAACCCCCCACCCCAAAAAAAGGTGATGTGAAAAAGAACATAGCTGTGCCCTTTCAAAAAGCGACTACTTATTTCACCCTTGTGGAAAACAGGGGTAAATTTCCAAAAGATTGCAGGAGATTTATGAAAAGCAGCAAGGAAAACTGTGAGACCAAGACCCATGAGGTGTATGAACAGCTTAACATCTTCCCCAAAGTACACAGGAAATATTCCTGGGCCCGAAGGAGAAGACAGTCGAAGGGCCTTAGTGATAACAAGAAAGTAAAGTTAAATTTCAGGAGGCAGTGAAGAAAGAGAAATATAATAGCTAGTCTTGAGCAAAGAGAACAGTACAAAAAATAGAAGGAAGGCATCTTCTGAAGCAGGAAGATGAGGGAAAATTTGCCTTACAAAATTCAGTCTTGACTATAGTTCACAAAGAAACTATAGAAGGAGATGGGGCAGTGAACCTGACAGGGAAGAGCAAAGATAATTTTTCAGAGGAGGCCCAAAAGTTTCCGATTAACTGGGCCTGCAGAAACTGACAAGTAAAAAAGGCACAAGAAAAATGCCAAAAGGGAATGAAAGAAGGAAACCAAGGACGCTAGATGGGTGAACTAAAATCACAGAAATGTTTGTGAGGACTCATTCCCTAGCAAACTCGAGTACAAGCAATGGAAGACAATAAAAGTTTAATTGTCACCTACAGAGCTCTGAGACAAAACACTAAGTATACAAAAATCAGTGGGAGTTAATTTTTGTCTTGTTTTGTAATGTGTTTTTCCACAATGGGTCTAACTTGATACTTGCAATGGTCAATGAGAGAAGAAACAGCAGTACAGGTAAATGTATTGTTTAAGACAAAACAGGGCATTTAGGAGACATGCGTTCTGAGTAGGAACACGTGAATCGAGTAATATAACATTATAAATGTGTATAAATATATATAAAAGGGAATTATAAATGTATATAAAGGAAAACAAAATAAATGTATACAAAAGGAAAACAGCATTTAAAGATGAAGCCCCTTCTCTGGATTTGGTTTAAAGGATAGTGTTAAGACAAAAGGGCTGCACCAAATTGGCTGTATTTAGGCTGTATGCTATAATAAACAAAGTTAAAGATACTTCTTTTTATGACAAAAAGCACAATAATTCCTCTAAAGCCAGGAAGGTTTGTTGAACTATAAGGAGGATGTGTGCATCACTTTGGGAATAAGAATAAATGCTATACTAACAAAGGAGTAATGGAGGGAGTGAGAACAAAAGCAATGTTTTCTTTTCAAGATGGCAAGAAAGATTGGGTCACCTTACTAACTGATAAGAGTGCTCTCAGCAAAGAAGTAATGCCCAAAGCTTACATTAGGCTGAATGTGATCATCAGATAAAATATATTTATTCTGAAGACTGTACTAGAAGCAGTAGCCTATAAGTAGCCTTGTCTTCAGAGACAAGCAGACCTAAATTGGAAAGCTGGCTCTGCCACCTTCCAGCTCTGAGATTTCCGGGGCCTAATTGAACTCCCACTAGAGCATAAGCTCCAAGAAAACAGGAACTTGCACTTGGTTGGTATTATTTATTCACTGCTATATTCCCAGATTCTAGGTCAGTGCTTGTCACATGGTAAGAACTCAATACATATGTATGGAGTTGATAAATATAATCTGGCTATTGATTTCATTTTAAAGATCGGCGGGTGACAGACTCACTTTCCCTGCAGTTCATAATCTGACACTGAGCATCTCTAATAATTTTTAAATTGTCTTATACAAGCCACTCTGGCTATACTTTGAGTACATGTTGTATACCAGATACTTGAGAGGCAGCAGTAATACACTGAACAGGACAAAATCCCCGTTTTCAAGGGCCTCACAGGGTTGATGGGGGAGACAGATCAGTAAACAATGTTAGTGCCAACTAAGAAGAATCTGCCTGGCTAAATAGAATTCAGCAGGAGAATGGCCTAGACTCTCCTGCTTGTGGTGCAGGGAGAGCCAGAGGAAGCTCCACAGGGGAGTTAAGACCTCCGACAATAAAATTACTAGTTTATTTCTGGGTAGAATTTGAAGGCCATGGGTTAACAGAGAGGATAACACACACAGTGAATGATGAGGGCATACTGCCACTTTAAGGAAATTAACTTCTATTAACCTAATGCATCTTAATTGTAAAATAGGGATAATTTCAACAACCTCAAAGAGTTTAGGTTAGGATTAAGTGAAAAAACACTTTTGTGTATACACGCACAGAGCAAGGCTTAAACATGTTGAATAAATGCTAGTTTTCTGTCTTCTTTCATTTAGTACTTGCTAAGCACTCACTATATGACAGAACTTCTGCTTACAGCAGGAATACAGTATGAGGAAAACAGACACGTCATCATACTGCTGGAGCTTAGAGAACAGAGGCGGATCAACCTCATAAATGTCAACTAAGATAAGGGCTATGTATTACGTTGGTGCAAAAGTAATTGCAGTTTAAAAGGTTAAAAAAAAAAAAAATTGCAAAAAAAACACAATTACTTTTGCACCAACCTACTAGAAAACGTATAGGGAACAGAGGAGATGCTCAATAGATGGATTTCATCTGGAGGATCGGAGGGGTCTTCGGCTGAGAACATGGAATTGGGTCCAGCTCTAAAGGAGAAGTAGTCATGGTCTGGATAAAGAAGCGTACACAAAAGAACCTCCCTGACAGGGTGCAAAGATCCAGAAGGAGGGGAAAGCATGAGAGATGTAGGAGAATGATCTAGGGCCAGTGGGGCTGGAACACAGACGATAAGGGGTAAGCAGTGAAATAAGGCTTAAGAGGTAGGCATGGGCCACACTTGGTTGGTCACTTGCTCAGCAATTCATGATCTTGGTCAACCTCTCTGATAATCTCAGAACTGTCTCGTACAAGCAATCCCACACCTAACTACACTGAAAGGTCCCTGTTCTTTGAAATGCTTTATTCTGTTCATACCTCCTGTCTTTCTAGGTGCTATCTCCCACTTAAAATTGCTTTGGCCACCCCTCTCTTTTCTCCCAGCTTGATTGAGATTATTATTGACATATAACATATGTAAGTTTAAGGTGTACAATAGCCGCCCTTTTTATACTAAAGCTATTTTGTCTCCAAAACTCAGTTCAGTGCCTCCCCGATACCCCAACTTATTTAAACACTAATCTTTTCCCATAAGACCAATGCATATTTTACTTGAACATTGCATCACATTGCCCTGAGGTTATTAACTCTATTCCCTGCTAGACTCTAAGTTCCTTAAGGAAAACAAGCTTGATGCAACTTGTTTTCCCACAACAGCTGGAAAAAGAAGGCACTAAAGAGAGGTTGGGTGACTTTATGAATGGATGGATGTTGTGCCTTCTACTAATTTTATCCTGTGTTGTATAAATGATCACTGTAAAATAGGTTTATGACAACACTCAAATGAGGAGGGCAGCTTCCAATATCAGGTGAGAATGGTGCTTATGGTGCCTTTGTTCCCTGATCCCAAGGCAGAGGAAAATTACTTGGAAAATTTTTCATCATTTGAATAACACAGAAATAATTACCAAACTCAATGAAATTATACAGTGAATGTCTTCCTCCTCTCCCCCACATTGCAGCCAAGGAACCGCAACATAAGCAGATTTTAAAAGTTGTACTCAGACTTCTGGTCCCCAGCTTAGCATGTAAAAAGCTTGGATCACCCCTCCCCTCACAACAAGTAAAAAGCTACACAAACTGGAAAATCAACAACTCTTCTTAGATCTGTAAGAGAAGTGAGGTCTCAGCACAAACGGCTTCCCACCAAATTGGATAGACAAATAGGTGAGTACAGAGAATCACCACTTACCTGAGCAGCAGCCACCACGGGAACCAGTGCAGGAGCAGGAAGACCTGAGCTGTAATTCATGAACGGCTGAAGGCCAGTGTGGACAAGTCTGAGGGTTAAACACTCCAGGGGACCCAGTCATGGAGGGCAAGGGGGCCACTTTTGTGAGTTTTACTTATAGAAGCTCCACTAGGTTCTTACATGGAGTAGCATAGGAAAGAGCCCCTCCTACTTCCTGTAGGGGGAGGGTGAAAGGAATGATTTTAAAAGATTCCTGAGCAGCTGGGTTCTTCCTTAACAAGCTCTGCCCTCAGGAAAAGCTACTTAACTAGAGCCTAACCATCTGGAGTTTTATCAGAGCCTAAATGACCTGGGGGCAGGAAAAGACAATACTAGGAGGCTCTAGCCTTCCACCATAGGAAGAAAGGGAAATATGCAACTTCACCCCACTCTAGCCAAGCTGTCCCACCGAAACAGAAGGGGAAATGAGAAGAAACACACAAAATTCACAGTCCAGAGGCACAGGTTCACCGAAAAGACTGAGACCTAATTGTAGGACCAGAGAATGCTTCCCCTAAGACTAGTGACAGCAGTTCCTTTTACACAGTATATCATGCCCCTCTATCAACAAAAAATGATAAGGCAACTAGATGTCATTAAAATTAAAAATTTCTACTCTAAAGAGATACTGTCAAGAGAATGAAAACACAAGCCACCGACTAGGAGAACATATTTGTAAAAAACATATCTGACATATAATTGTTATCCAAAACATACAAAGAACTCTTAAAACTCAATAATAAGACAAACAATCCAATTTAAAAATGGGCCAAAGATGTCAGCAGACATCTCACCAAATATGATACACAAATGGCATATAAGCCTCTGAAAATATGTCTGTGGGGACAGAGCCAGGAGTATAGTTTCCAGGTTCTCGGCCTCATGTGGAAAGGTGCTCACTCGGGTAGTAAATGGCCATCAACTGTGATTGAATGGCCATGAGCTGTGGCTAGTTGGCCGTCAGCTGTAACCAGTGAGCCATTGGGCATTAATATAACTGCTGTGGCTATGTTAGAAGGAAAATGGGGGCTAGCAAGAAGATGGTGGCTGAGCTAGCAAGTGCGATTGCAGTTAGCACGCGGAGTGTGGGTTGTGGATTGCAGAGAAATGGACTGTAGGTTGCAGATAGTGTGGCTCCTGCGTCCTGTGTCTCCAACCCAGCCACCAGCGAGGCTATAGTGGTATGACTGCCCTATCTATGGCTCTGTGGGTGTTCCTTTTTGGCCTCACCGTGTCCTGCGTTCTTATGTGGGGAGTGGGAGCTGAGACCCCGCAGGACACCCTGCACGACACATGGCGCAGCGAGCAGGGTTCCCCGCATGACAATGTCCCACACAAGTCATCAGGAAATTACAAATTAAAACAATGAGATATCACCACACATCTATTAGAATGGCCCAAGTTCAAAACACTCAGAAGTCCAAAAGTTGGTGAGGATTTGGAACAACAGGAACTCATCGCTGATGGTTAGGCAAAATAGTAGAGCCACTTTAGAAAACAGTTTGGCAGTTTCTCACAAAACTAAAGCAACTCTTGCCATACAATTCAGCAAATCTGTTGGTATTTACCCAAAGGAGTCCAAGACTTACGTTCATGCAAAAACCTGCACATAGATGCTTATAGCAGCTTCATTCAAACTTGCCAAAATTTGGAAGCAACCAAGACGTCCTTCATAGGTGAATGGATAAATAAAGTGTGGTACATTCAGTCAAGGGAACATTATTCAGGGCTAAAATGAAATGAGCTATCAAGCCATGCAAAGACACGGAACAAATGTAAATGTATATCGGTAAGTGAAAGAAGCCAATCTGAAAAGACTACATATAATATGATTCCAACTCTATGACATTTTGAACAAGACAAAACTATCAATACAGTAAAACGATCAGTGGTTGGAAAGGGCTGGCGGGGAGGGAGCGAGGGAGGGGGGAACAGGTGGAACACAGAGGAATTTTAGGGCAGTGAAATGACTCTGTGATACTATAACAGTGGATGCATGCCATTATATATCTGTCCAAAGCCCTCAGAAGGTGCACCACCAAGAGTGAACCCTAATATAAACTGTGGACTTCAGGTGACAATGTGTCAATGTAGGTTTATCAGCTGTAACAAACGTACCCCTCTGGTGGGGGATGGTGACATGGGGGAGGCTATGCCTGTGTGGGGGCTGAGAATAAGTGAGAAGTCTCTGTGCCTTCTCAATTTTGCTCAGAATCGAAAACTGCTCTAAAAAATAAAGTTTAATTTTTAAGAAGTCACACGCAACTCAAGGCCATCCTTTCTGCATCCTATATCTGAAAAACTCAAAGTGGGTGCCAGGAAATTCCTTCAGTGGCAGTGGACCTCTCCAGTCATTTAGAACCAGGTGTTTTCATAGTTAGGAGACTACACAATGACAACTCCAGGCATATTGTGCGGCCTCACCTCCTACCCTCACTCCTGTGCCTCCAAGCTCGTACAACTGTTACCTTGTTTGCAATTAGTCAAACTATGCTCAGGGTTTGTTTTTGTAGGGTTTTGTTTTGTTTGGGTTTTTTGTTTTTGTTTTTTTGTTTTTGTTTTGCTTCTTCCCTTGAGAGAAACCTTTTGAAGTCATAACTCCTACCTCTTTTAAGTGGGAAACAACATGCCAATTTTACAGCCCAGAATCATAAGAAAGTCAAAAAGTGTATTTCATCCTTTGTTAGTTATAATTTCTTTCCTGAACTTAAGGAATCCCTGTGAAAATCAAAACCCATCTGGGAAAAGTATCATAACATAAGATATAATTAGAAACAATGTTATTATCTAACAGCAGGGGAAGAAAAGTAAACAGCATAGGCTGATTGATGGAGGTATTCATTGACAATTACAGTTTTGAGGAATTCTTATAATAAAGGACAATATATATGATGTATGATATATAATATATATTCATTCACACAAATCTGTATTATGTTGTGAGTAGCCATTCTGTGCCTGTGAGAGCCTATAGGAATCAGCAATAAACAAAACAGATCTGACCCCTGCAGGCATGGTGCCAAAAGCAACCTCCGTTTTCTCAAAGTGTCTGTGGACCAACAGTATCAGCATCACCTGGGGACTTGTGAGAAATGCAAAATTTTAACTCCAGCCAAGACCTGCAGAAATTTGGGAGGTGGGGCTCAGTATCCTGTGTGTTAGCCAGGCTCCCACGTGATTCCAATGTAAGATCAATTTTGAGAATTACTGGTCCAGCAGAGAAGGTAAATATTAAACAAAGTTTTGCATGGCAATTAACTCAAGTGTCATAAAAGAAGCAATTGTAAGGGAGGGTTCCAGAATAGGATGTAAGGTCTTCACCTCTTTGGGGATTCAGAGAAAGCTGCTCTAAAGAATGGATGGAAACAAAGTGGGCCATTGAATAGAAAGATGGATAATAGATACGTGATAAAACAAGCATAATAAATTGTTAATGGTAGAATCTAGGTGGTAGGTATACAGGTGTTTCCTGTAAAATTTTTCTAACTGGAAGATTTTCATAATAAAATGTTGATGAAAAGAGTGGCCTTTCGGGTAGATTTGAGATTGTGGAAAGATGAGTCAAGGCATTCTTGATACAAGAATAATATGTTCCATGCTACTCAATTCTCATTCATCTGTCAAATTTTATGAATCTTCCAAGTAACTGAAAGTAGGACATTGTGATTGGAGCATGACCAAAGGGGAGAGATAGCCAAGACAGGATCAAGACAAAAGGTAGTTTTGACAACGTAGGGTTGGGTCGGAAAGTCCATATAGAGGTTAGTTTGCACAGTGTATCACTAGTTCATCCCTTTTATGGCTGAGTAGTTTTGAATTGCTTACATATGTCAATTAGTTTAATCAGTCTCCTAGTGATGGATATTTGGATCATTTCCAGACAGTTATAAAGCTGCTATGAACTCTTGGGTTGCAAGTAGGATTTCATTTCCCTTGGAGTGGAATCCCTGAGTCACAGTAGAAAGAAATGTCTAAAACATCGCTGAATAGTTTAGCAATTTTCTGAAATAGTTATACCATTCGACAGTCCTACCAACAATGTTTAACATTCTTGTTGTTGCATATACATGTCAACTTCTTTCTTCATTTTAATCATGCTAGTAAGTGTATAGTGGTATCTCATTTGTTTTAATTTACCTTTCCCTGATGACTAATGGTGTTGAACACGTTTTCATATGCTCATTGACTATTGGAATATCTTCCTTTGTGAAGTGTCTCTTCAAATCATTGGCTATTTTTGATTGGGTTGTTTTTCCTACTAGTAAGTTGTAGGACTTTTTTTATATAGGGGTCTTTTGTCAAATATATACATTGTGAATATTTTCACCCAGTCTGTGCCTCGTCTGTTTGTTTTCATGATGTGAAGGGGTTTTTAATTTTGATGTTCAATTTATCAATACATTCCATTTACTTCATGGTTTTTCTGTATTGTTTCCAAAGAGGGCGGGAGGATCTTTGGCTTTTTCGAAGTTGTGAGGGTATTGTTCTATGTTATTTGAAAACTTTTATACAGTTATCCTTTATGTTTAGGTATATGGTATCTCAAATAAATTGTATTATGTGATATAAAGTGTGCATTGAGTTTTATTTTTTCCATGCAGACATCCAGTTGTTCCAGCACCATTTGTAAGAACACTTTCCATTACCCGCTGAATTGCCACGACACCTTTGTATTTTTACCATATATATTCCTAGATCTTCTATTCTATTCCATTGATGTCTATGTGTATCATTTTGACAATATGAGGTTTCCTTGATTAGATTAGCTCTATAATAACTCTTAAAATCAGATAGCATAAGTCTTCCTTTTTAAGATTTTTGGGTAGTCTATTCTAGGATCCTTAACGTTTCCATCTAAATTTTAGAAAAAAATTCTTGAAAAAATTCTGTTTTTTAAGATTATAAAATTGGTTTATTGTAAAAGTAATTCCAGAATACCCAGTTAAAATCTTACCCCCGTGCTATCCAATACTACCAAGAAGCAGTTAAATACTTTTACATTAGGAACAAGGACATAAAACAAGACAGACCTCATTGAGGCTGTGATTCAAATTCAGAAAGAGAAGGAACTCTTAGGTCTCCTTCAGGCCAGTACAAAAGGTATGAGAAGATCAAAGCGCCACATCTGTCAGGTACCATAGTGATGCTACAATACTGAGGTAACACCAGGCAAATTAAAGTTGAGGGAAAACAAAGACCTCCATATTCTTATTTTGTGGGTGTACTTAAGGGATTGAAATTTTAGGAACAACTGCTTTTAATAACAGCAAGATGCAAGGTAAGTCTTTTCTTTATGGAAAGATTTTAAAGTTTGAGTTGTTTCTTAAACAGATACAGGCTATTTAGATTTTTTGTTTGTTTGTTTTTAATTTTCTAATGGCAGCTTTAGTAAGTGGTGCTTTTCAAATATTTTTCATCCCATCGATGTTGCTGAACTTATGGGCATACAGTTTTCCTCATAATAATCTCTCCCCTTATTACTCTTTCAATGTTTCTAGGATCTGTGGTGATATCCTATCTCCCATTGGTTGTTTATATTGCCTATCATTTTTTTAATCTTGTTAGGTTTTATCAATTTTATTACACTTTTCACAGTACCATATTTTATATTTTGTTGGTTTTGTCAATCACTTCTCCATTATCTGTTTTATTGATTTCCACACATTTTATTAAAGACTTCCTTTCATGTACTTTGGGTTTGATTAACACTTCTTTTTCTAGCTTCTTAAAGTGAAATCATAGATCATTGGCTTTATATTTTCTTTATTCCGATATAGTCATCTAAAACTTACATTTCTGGGTGGTGAACACACAATGGGATTTATAGATGATGTAATACAGAACTGTACACCTGAAATCTATGTAATTTTACTAACAATTGTCACCCCAATGAATTTTTTAAAAATCCTAAAAACAAAAAACAAACAAACAAAAAAAAACCTTACATTTCACTGAGCTTCTTCCCACAAATTTCAACATATTATGTTTTCATTTTCAGTCCTTCAAATTATTTTCTAATTTTCCTAATTGTTTCTTATTTGATCCATGGGTTGTTCTATAGTGAACTGTTTAATTTTCAAATATTTGGGCACTTTTCAAATATCTTGCCTTACTGATTCCAAATTTAATACCATTGTGGTAAGAGAACATTCTCGGTATGATTTCACTTCTTTGAAATGTAGTGAAATTTCGTTTTATGGCATAGCATACGGTATATCTTAGCAAACATTTGATGTACACTTAAGAAAGAAAATTAATTATTCACTCATTTTATCACCGGTCAGTTAAGGCTCTGTCATACGTCATTATCATCCTGAGACCCAGGCTGATGAGGCAGCCTCTATCTGGGGCATAGCTGTTCTCATGCCGCAGGAAACAGAGAGTGTAGCAAAGCAATTTCTGGCTCTTAAAAATTCTACCTAGAAGTGACACATATTACTTCAATTGAAATTCTTTGGCTAAAGAAACTAACATGGCTCTTTCTAATGTCAGTCAGAGGAGGAGGTATAATCCTGCAACAAAAAAAGCAATAAATATTTAAATACATATATAATCCATGCCAAAGACATAGTTCGTCTTAGAGGACCTGTTGATACTATCTCCAAGTACCTTTCCAATCAATTACTTCTCTACATTCCCATCGCCCACACTGTTGTCCAAGCTAATTTCATGGCCCATCTAGATTGCTGCAAGAAAGCTCTTCATAGATCCATTTACATTCACTTTGGCTCTGTGACAGCAGTTAGACTATTCAACAAAAATCTGAGCACGCCGCATACATTCTCTGCCCACCAAATCCATCACTATCCACCAGTCTCTACATTAAAACCCTTAATGGCTTCTCATTGCACTTAAGTTAAAATGCAACCTTTCTGTGTGGCCCAGAGGCCTTGCATAACTCAGCCTCTGTCTACCACTTCAGGCTCATCTCTAACCACTCTGGCCCTCACTCACCAGCCCCATGACTCTCTCAGTGCCTTGAATGCATCAACCTATTCATAGAACTGTGGAGACTGAGCAGGCTGTCCCTGCTGTCAGGAATTGTCCTTTCCTCTACCCTTCCCCTGGCTCACAATTCTAACATCCATATTAAAGGGCCCCCTACTCCTCTAATTCTTAATCATAGTATATTTTGAGTTCACACTAGTTATCATGATTTGTGGTTATGTATTTGATTGCATGGTTACTTTTTCTTCCCCTTCATGGACCACAGATTTGAGTTCATCATGTCACTCAGTGCAGGAGTACAATTATATATGCCAGACAATTCTTTTGTTTTACCCTTCAGTACTTTTTACCACTCCTTTCCCCTCCCTCCTTAGCCCCTAACTCTAGTTCATTTAAAGGTTGTCTCTCCAATTTTCACTATATTTATTAATTTACACACACACAAACACACAATGCTCTATGTATATTTTGATTTTTGCTTTCCTCAATCATTGTTAAATGTCTGAGTTCTGCCTATGTTGCTATGTGACACTCAAGCTCATTGTTTCTGGCTAACCCTTGGCAGTGTTATTACCCCTTTGCAGATGAAGTAACCAAAGCGAGGCTGAGTAGTGTCTTAAGTTTTCAAAGGTAGGATTTGGTAGATCCATGAATGAAATCCAGGTTTATCTCTCTTTAATGTCAGTACTTTACACGTTCCTTTCTATCAAGTCATCTTTGCTGTCACTGTTTCCTTATTTGAGATACAGAAATTTGATATCAGAGAAGCCAGATGTCTACGTGGTAGAGTTAGACTTAAAACCTACTTCCCTCTTATTCTTATATAGCACTGCACAGGGTCGGTGTTTCTTAAACACACTGATTGGATTCAAGGTCTAACTTCATGCCCTGGTTTTAGAATGCGGACATCTTTCCCTCCCCACCCTCCCAAAGCCAACTGTAGAAACTTACTGAAAACTCCAAGCCCTGTGCCAGCTCTTAGCTTTGTGCAAAACTTTCCTGTTTGCAGGGCTTCAAACCAGCTATTTAGAGTTGGCAACACTGTTTACTTTCAATCCCCTGTTGTCAATAGATCAAGTAGAAACAGTGATAACTCAATGAAGCTGCAGGCAGCAGATCCATCAGGACCATCACCATGATACATATCTATGTACAGGAAGATTTAACCCTGGAACCTAAACAAACAGGAATTCCTGATTTTAATCCAGACTGAATATTAGTGTTGTCCATCCACACACTTGTCAGGACAGTGAGGAAGCTGTGCAAACATCTATTTTGACTAAAATAGCCTTTGGGACCATGTAGGGTACGAATGAGCTTGGGGCTTAAAGGGCAGGAGAAAACAGCTTACAGGGACTAGAGTTGAGATTCTCAAGTGATGGGCGAGAGAAGCCACAATTCTCACTCCCTCAACAATTATTTACTGAATGTCTTCTACGTGGCAGGCACTGTGTTAGAGCGGAGGATGTCCAGCATGGAATAAAGTCTCTGTGCTCAGTGGAGTCATAGCCTAGTGGGAGAAACAAGGAAAGCAGGTGAACGAAGACAAGCAACCACAGCAAAGCTGTGAAATCCCATCCATAACTAAAGTCTAAGCCTTACCTGACAAGGTAAACCTCACAGCAGGATAGAGAACAGAGTTGCTATTCCTGGGAGCTACTCAAATATGTTTTGAATGCCTCAACAAGCCAAATGGAGACAGATCATAATAAAATGAAGCTGGAACAGGCATGAGACTGAGATTTAATGGTGATGCTACCTGTGTTAACCATTCTGAAAATTAACTCCCAAGGGGTATCAAAAACATTAAAACTCACTTTTCCTCAATTTTCTTATCTATAAACAAAATACTTGTGTTATTCATTTTGCAACTTACCAAGCCACATGAGATGACTCACCAAGGAGTGTTATATAAACCTTAGATTATATATATATATTTCATTGTTATTCTGACATCTGGTTTCTATTATATGTGCTCTGAATATTTTTTCCTTCACCTCTATCCTCTTTCTAAACACCTCAGTGTCACTCACTGCTGTACCTCACTTCGTGACCTCTTTTTCCATTAGTTTTTAATCATTTACTAAATGGAAAAGGTGAAGCATTGAAATTAGAGCTATAATACAAGTTTTTACCCAATAAATGTAACATGTTCATCCTAGCAGTTAATTTCATAATGGCACATGGTATTTTAGAAACATAATATACCTTTCAGGCTTTAAGATTTATACACTATTGATTATTACACTCTAATCACTATTCTCGGCCTCCTTAGGACACACAACTACCACTTCTAGGGGAAAATAAATTAAATCCTGTTCTGTTGAAGCCAGGGCTGCTTTCCGTGGTCGCATAGATTACTGCATGGGGTACTATTCACATTATAGTTTAGCAATAAATACCTTGCTGTTGAGTAGGGGACAACTGGGGCCGCTGAGCCTGACGGTCATGTCTATGCCTACTTATCCTAGTGAAATTCTGCTACAAAATTAAGGGATGGAACATAAAGGTACCTAGTGAAGGGATTGAATATGATGGGATCTAAGATTTCTTCCTGTTCTAATGTCTCTGACTCTAGAAATTCTGTGTACTTGTAAGAAACAGCTCATGAGTTTGTCCTGAGAATAGCATTGAACCTAGGAGACAGAACGGAGACCAAGAGCACAAAGACTGAACTGATCATGAAATGTAGGGTCAGAGCTTCCCCCTTGCATACCTAGGAGTCTGACTAAGCATTAAGCTAATTCCTGACGTCACAAGCCAGACAAGAAGGAAATGCCAATGTGAGAAGGCCAGTGGTTTTTTTTTTGACACTGAGAAAGTGAAGTGGCCTAAGCTGGGTATCACACTCCATAGAAGTATTCACCAACTATGGCGCTAGTGGGATTGCTTCTCTGTCTTTCTCACTAGATTAGCCACATTGAGAACAGAACTTGTCATCCCATGCCCTGCCATCGTTCCCTCTGCCTACATTTTCCCTCTGGGAGATTAACAATAAACATGGCGTATTAAGCATCTGAGAAGTTTTACATTGAATCAACTGATCTCATCTCTTAAGTCACTGTTTCCAAAATAATATGCCCACAGAATCACTTTTTCACAGCCCATGTATTAATAGGTCATAAAATCTCCAAGCAATAGCCTGGACACCACTACTTCAAGGGCTAGTCTCCTCTTTTGCTGTCACTGAGCTGTCAGTTTGAAAAATGAGGTCTCCTTGATGTCCAATCAGATCCATAGATGTAGACGTATATCTAGGAACAATGGGTTTTGTTTACCCCATGCTCTAAAACACCACTGACTGTTGGAACTACAGCCATAGACAAAGGAATCAAGCCAAAGTTGCAGACCCTCCCAGGAAAGCTCCAGGCCTGCTCATCCCACTTGGAATGAGGCCTCAGGCCAAAGTTGCCCCGCCCAGGGCTGCTTTTACCTTAAGTAAGAATTCATCTGGAGCTGCCCTTGAAAGAGTTACAGGTAAACGGGGACAGTGAGATAGTTACACACTTTAACACCTTTTTCTCCTCTGGTAACTATTATTGGCCATTTAGCCATTTTTCCATTTTCTCTAGTTCCCATCGCCTGCTCTATACCTGCTTAAACTTGATATTTAATACTAGCCTTTCCAACTCTCAGCCCTAAGGGTCCTACTTCAGTCCCATTACCTAGCCACTGTTTTCCTCCTCCAGGCCTAAAACAGTCTCTGTAAGCAAAGGTATATATTATTATCTAGTGCCAGACCTTCACTGATACTTTTCTATGCCTCTGGCCTGTCTCTGAAATCACCAATGTTTTTCATAGAGTTGCAAGGGGGTTTCTGTCCCCCGCTAATCAAGAGAGGCCAAAAAAATCAGGAAAGATGACTTTCTGTGGGCCCCAGTATACCAAGAGCCCTGTAACATCTAAAAAAAAAGAAAAGAAAAAAAAAAAACCTAGTCTTGTCACTCTCTCCCTTAAAATTCTTCGAAAGCTCTCCAGGGCATAAAGAGCTCATTAGCTAGTTAACTTTTCTGCTTTTCTGGGAGACTCACATTGTATGAAGCTCTGTACTAAATGCTTCAGTTCTAATCCTCACAGCAACTCTACAAAATAAGTATACTTATTAGGCCCATTTTTGTAGAAGAAGAAACTGAGATCTAGGCCTGCCTAGAGCTGCAAAACTGGTCCCACGCTGGAGCCAGCATTCAATCCAAGCAGTCTGACTAGTGGTTGGGCTTTACCACTGGGTCTACTGCCTTATTTAAGTCTGGATGAAGTACCACCTCCTTAGCTTGAAATACTAAGACTCTTCTCTTCTCATGTAGGTCCCAGGTTGGCTTCCACATATGCTCCTGTCACTCTCACTCATGCAGCCCCCATTCACTCACCTCCTGTGTGCCAGAACCTGAGCTAAACATCACACAGTAGCCACACCAGTCTGATTCCATACCACGAACCACACTTGCCTGTTATTTTACAGGTGATGTCTCTTCTGTCTGTAAGAAGTTCCGCCTCCTTCCTTTTGCCCTCTCCTTCTGAAATAGTTTCTATATATCCTTCACGACTCAAATTTAGATGTTATTTTCTCTATGAAACTTAAATGTTATTTTCTCTATGAAACCTTCTGTAGTTGAACTAGGTACAATGCCTCTTGGGTGACTGTGGCAGTTTGTACACATCCCCTTTTCACACCTTAAGTGTCTATTTTTCTGTCTACACCATTACCCACCTCTTTACCTATCTTCTGCTCTAGAATGTAGAGGACTTCAGCCATGCCTACCTAATCTTCCTGCTTTCTGGCAGAATGTCTGAGATTTCATAAATATTCCAGTGTAGAACAGCCTGCTACTGTAGTATCAGAGACAGCCTAAAGGCTTGTATTTGCAAACAACCTTTAGACTACGTTTTTAACAGGCTTAGTCCACAGAAACCTGTCTTCAGGGGTCTCCCAGTCTAGCAAAGTACATTTATACAAAAATAGACAAAGAAGCAAAGAAACTTATAATTGCTACAATAGAGAGATAGATACAGTGATACAGGAGCATGGAGGTGGAAGGCATGGACGCCTCCTGGAGGAATCTGAAAATACTTCCCATAGAAACGATGATTGTGCTAAGACACAGGCGGTGAGTAGGTCTTAACTAGGTCAACAGCAGGGTGAGCACCTTGTAGGTACACAAATACTTAGAGACATGTGAGTAAGTTCTATTTGGGGGTCTGGGGAGTTCAAAACTAAGGGAGTCTAAGTGCTGTGAGGAGCGTGAAAGGAGATGCGACTTACGTGCTATTAAAAAGCCAAATTATAAAAGGCCCAACATATCATGAAAAGGAGTTTTGATTTTTTTCTACCAAGATAAAGGTAAAGGGTCTGGTCACCCTTTACCAATATGTGTGTGATTTCCCCACCAACAAGCAATCCTCAGATACCAACTGGGTGTCCTACAGTTCAACTCAATTCTGACACTAACTGCAGGGAAGTATAGCATCAGATTCCTTAGATAAATGGCTCAGTCTCACAAGAGTACCCCACTGTGGGGACAGAGCCCCAGAGAGCAGTTTCCAGGCTCTCGGCCTTGTGTGGAAAGGTGCTGGCTCGGGTAGTAGATGGCCGTTGGCTGTGGCTAGTTGTCCGTCAGCTGTAGCCAGTTAGCCAATTGGCCACTAATACAACTGCCATGGCTATGCTAGCAGAAAATGGGGGCTACCAAGAAGAGGGTGGCTGAGCCTGCAAGCGGCAGAGTATGGATTGCAGATTGCAGAGAGGCGGATTGCAGCTAGCAAGTGGAGAGTCGAGTCAGATAGTTGGCAGAAAAGCGGACAGCAAGTCGCACGTCGTATGAATCAGCCTTCAGTGAGACTATAGTGGTATGACTCCGCTACCTATGGCTCCGTGGGTGTTCCTTTTTGGCCTCACCATGTCCTGCGTTCTTATGTGGGGAGGGGGAGCAGAGACTCCGCAAGCCGCCCTGCATGACACCCCCCATCCCCCACACACACACATACACTTCAAGTGCTACCGTGTTCCCAGAAAATAAGACCTAGCCGGACAATCAGTTCTAATGCGTTTTTTGGAGAAACAATTAATATAAGACTCAGTCTTATATTATTCCGTCTTTTATATTATATTATATTTAAATTATATTATTATATAGACCCAGCCTTATAGTAACATAAGAACAAGTCTTATATTAATTTTTGCTCCAAAAAACACATTAGAGCTGATTGTCTGGCTAGGTCTTATTTTGAGGGAAACACAGTAGTTGCAAGCCCAGGGTGTAACCTGTGCTTCTGACATACTGGCTCACATCAGAAGTTCCCACAACCACCTCCTCAGGTTTGATTAACTTGTTAAAGCAGCTCACAGAACTCAGAGAAACACTTACTCCCTAGATCACCAGCTTATCATAAAAAGGACAGCCAGGTGGAAGAGACACACGGAGCCAGCATGAAGAAAGGGTGCAGAGCTCCCATGCCCTCGCCCAGCACACCACTCTCCGAGCAGCAACCAGTGTGCACCAACCCAACACTCTCCAAATCCCTCTGGGGGATTTTGTGGAGGCTTCATTACAGAGGCATGATTGATCCAATCATTGGCCATTGGGGATTGATTCAACCTCCAGTCCCTCTCCTCTCCCCAGAGGTCATGCCGGTGGAGCTGAATGTTCCAACATTCTAATTAAGTGGTTGGTTCTCCTGGCAACCAGCCCCCAACCTTGGAACAGTCACTATTTTAACAAAAGACACCTTTGCTGCTCTCATCAAGTTGGAAATTCCAAGGGTTGTAGGACCTCCGTGTCAGAAAAGGCAAAGAAGATCAACTATATGTTTCTTAGGATAAATCACAGGATCACAAAAGGGAAAATACGAAAGCATTTTGCATTTAAGATGAAGTAATCAGATATCCAGTCCTCCAGCAACAGAATAAAGGATAGAAGTTTTGGAATAGGTTGAGTTTAGCATCTAGGAGACTGTCATTACCCCTCACCTCTACGCACAGACAGTTGATAAGAAAAAAAGGTGGCGAAGCCTCCTGTGTGGAGAAGCACAGCCCCTGGCCCTGTCCCCTGGCAGATGATGTTCCTAAAGAGTTTTGTTCCAGGCAGCTCTCCTCTTTACTCTCCAGTCTCCTCATTTGTTTTGCTTCCAAAGGAAATACCAGGTTTTCTTATGCACACCCTCTATTTAAGGAAAGCCTAATCACCCCTTTCTGAGCCCCGAATATTTCTAAACTTTCCACTCTCAGAACACAAAAATATAAATCCCCTATTCTAAGAGCTTCTTTATCCCTTAGGATGAGGAGTATTTAACTTACAAGTGACAGAAACCAAACTTAAATTAGCTTATGTGGAAACTGAATTCATTTGCTTAGGTAATCAGAAAGTCCCAGAGGGTTGCCTCTGGTCAGATTAAACTGGAACCGGGGTTTCGAATTGTCAACAGTACTCTGTCATTAGCTCTTGGCTCACCATCCTCTTGCCTTGTGTTCACGTACACTCTCTTTAGACGGTAGCAAAGGTGGTGGTGACCAGTAACATGGGGCTCACATATTCCTCACAGCCTTAACCCAGGGGAAAACATAGCCCCCCCCCATCCCCACCCCCAGCATCTGCTTCAGTGCTCTACTATGATGCTTGTCAGTACTGTTTGGATTTACATACTTGATTCTGGACCAATCTCTGTGTCCAAATGGATATAAGGTATATGAGGAGGGGTCTGTTGGCAGTGCCTTGATGACATGGGCTTGTATCAATTCAGCACAGCCAATTCCATGCTCCTCTTCCCAAGGTCACATTTGGTGATGTCATATGGGTGCTGTGGAGTTGGACATAGTAGGAGGGTGGGAGACACTACAAATGCAAACGTAACAAATCAGGAAAGGTAAATTCTCAGCCCACCACTCCCTGTGCGTGTCAAAGGCTCATCCTTCTCTTAGAAAATAATGGGTTACACGGGTGACCACTCCACCAGGATCACATGGAGTAGGGGAAGTTCCAAAACGGAAGACATAAATGACAAGAAAGTACAAAACAGTAGCTGGCGTCGATCACCTTCAAAATGTATTCTTTGTTTTCAGTCACAGATGGTAAACCCGGACCTTTTTGATGAGTGAAAGTATAGATTTCCGTCTCATTTCCAATGCACACGTCCAAGGAGCCTTCAGAAAGAGGGGAAGGAGAGAAAAAGGAACAAGACATATTCTCCTCACCCCTGGAGTTCTCACCCCCTGAAAAGATCTTCTGGAAAGGTGAAGATCTGCAATACTTACCTTACTCAATAGAAGTACCACTCAACACATGGGGGAAGTTTAATAAATATTTCATACAATACCACGCCATGACCAATAGTCGTCTTCGGTCTATGGAGATGTTATATTTGTAGGCTTTGTGAGTTGGATCACAGTGAAGTCAGCCACTACGTAGACAAAGGTAACACCCTCCTAAGACATCTTAGAATATCCTAACTTTCAAGAAGTTAAGAAAATGGTAAGATAAGTGCCAGAAAACTTCTTTGCTTTGATTGGAGCCCCGGAGCCAGATGGGAAAGAAGGTGAAACTTATATGTAATTATCATTACTTCTGATAAACCATTTTCTATTTTTCACAACTGGAGAAGCAAATGACTCAGAACACACACACACACACAAAATTATAAACTAAAGAGAAAATCAGGGTAGGGCAGATCACTTCCGAGAGCTATGTTACAACATGAGTTATGTTTACTCTCTGGCCAGCTCTACCATCCTAAATATCCTTGCCCTGTGGGAAGAGAATGCCACATACAAATATAACTGTCCCTAAGACCTCAAGCACTTTTGCTGTTGCACCCCTCAATGAAAAGTAGACAGAAATGGCAAAGATTTTAGTGATAGAGAGGGGGCCTGTTATCAAACACATCCTGAGAACTGCTTGGGGATCAGCAATCTAGGGAAGACAGTAGTGATGGGGAAATGGCCTGATACCAGCAAAGTGACACTGGGCAATGAGCCGAGGAGCCACCAATCAGTAGGTAGCAAGACATTCCTAGGCGCCATTAAACACCAGAAACTGCAATAGGAAGATGTGGCTTTAGCTAGTCACCAAAATTAGAATATCTAAAAAGCCTCTGGGTTCTCTGGAATATTACCAGAGGGAATTCCCTAGGAAAGGCCTTCCTGCTGGTCAGTATACACAGACTCAGAATGTAAAATGTGACCACAGTTTTAATTACCAACTAGTGAAGTCAGGAATGTTTAGGTTAACCATCATTTAACATAGTTTAAAGATGGTAAAAACCAGAGGGTAAGGGGGTGGGGGGTGGGAGATGAGGGTCAGGGGGATCAAATATATGGTGATGGAAGGAGAACTGACTCTGGGTGGTGAACACACAATGGGATTTATAGATGATGTAATACAGAATTGTACACCTGACAGCTATGTAACTTTACTAACAATTGTCACCCCAATAAATTTAAAATACATATATATACTCAACACATAGCAAAATAAATAAAATACATTTAGGAAAAAAATTTTTTAAAAGATGGTAAAACAATCGAGTGATTAAATATGTGATTTTCTTTTTCCCAATGATGAAACTTGATTCTACAATTCTTCTGATAATGCAACTCCTTGTTAAAAACCCTTCAATAATTGCTTATTTCCTGTAAGGCAAAGGCTTAGCTCTGATTTAGCATGATAGTCTTGTGGTCTGACCCCTGTATCTCTCTCTCCAGCTTTAATCTCTTCCTTCTTTTATATATTTTGAGATGTGGTTTTATCAATCTGAATGTATGTCAAGGTACACATGATGTGTATACCTCCATGCTTTTAAATATGCTGTTCTCTCTGCCTCAGATGCTACCCAAGCCCTTACTCTCTCCATGTGGTTATATATATATATATATATATATATATATATATATATATATATATTCACATATATATGTATATATATTCATACATATTCACATATATATGTATATATATATGTGTGTGTATATATATGTGTGTATATATATATATTCATTCTTTAAGGAACAACTCAGTTTTTAGCTTTTTGTGACTCCATTTCCTCCTTGTTCATTTCCTTTTGCCTCAATCCACCTGTAAGTGGTATTTGGTCTAACTCCTCCTCTCTCCTCCTAAGTGACCCTATGAGAATATTCACCATGATTTGACATTTGAGTTTATGCACATCTCAGTACTAGAGCATGAGTTCCTAGAGAGTTGAGGTTTCTGGATAATCCTTCTCCGTATTTCTGGAGCCTCGCACACAGTGTTGGGTACCAAGTAAGAATTTAATGAACATGTGATTAATCTGAATAGGGAACAATATGATGTTTAAACTCTGAAAATATTAGAAATTCTACCAAGAAATATTTTCAAAGGTTTATTTTAAAAATAATCTATATCCAGACTTCTAACATTCATGTTAAAATATTGTTTACAAGGCCCTATGTAAGTAGAAATTATAGAAAGACCTATAAGGTGTTTTATGTTTTTTTAATTTACTATTCATCAAGCAGGAAAAATGTCCCAAAGTGGAGTAAAACACATTACCAAATACTATAACTAATTGATTCCAGGCAAAGGAGCCATATTGAATTGTTAGTAATGGTGTTAATGAAAACAGAGCAATGGCCTCTCAGTAGATAAATGAGTGGAAAAATACATCTCTTCAGTTATGTGTAAAAAAATAGGACCAAAAAAATTCCAGGTACACCAGCAATTAATCACAATAATTTGCAAATCATTTCAAATACCAAAAGTGCAATGATTTTTTTCTCCAAAAAAAGAATAACATTCTCATTGTGGAAAACTTCCTGTAACAAAGGTGAACATTAAGCAGAATTATTGAAGAAATTGATACATATATTTAACTCTTGGATATCTACTTATTTTTATGAAGGGTAGTTAGGAGACTGTATTGATCTCACTGACATTTGAAAACTATAGCATTAATTATCAGACGCAAGCCATGCTAAAAATAGAGGCCTTTAACATGTGTTTGCTATTTTTATTGTCCATTAAATGGCATGACTGAATATTGAAATACAGTAAATAAATGGCTGATTGAGATGTCGTTGCTGAATATTTCATGGACACTCAATCATCAGAGTCAAAAACAAATGGAGAACCTCTAGTCATACTTCATGGCCCAAGTACAACCCCTCCCCGACGTGTTCACTGCCATACTTACTTGAATTAAAATTAAATGTTTACCTAGCTCCTAATTTGAGCAAAGCATTGCATAGAAAGTAAAGCTAAAATAAGACACTGCCTTGCATCTCAAGAGGCAAAGAATCCAAAAGAAGAGACGAATACATTTACAGGTTCATTCCAATAAACAGGTATTAAACACCTCTTGTTTCTAAAGCTCTGTACTAGGCTCTATACCACAGACGTAAATATGACCCAATTCCTGGCAGTGTTGCACTGACTGAAAGGATAGCTAATTTCTACAATATCCTGCTTGTCCCCTTGGGTCACATTGACTTCTTCATTTATAATGGTCTTGTCTAAGGTGGCTAAGAGAAGGATTTCTCTTAGAGTTGGAACGTGGAGTCATAGAGTCCAGCATTCATCAAAGTGGAAGCCAGATAAATAAAAAGAAGTACATTTTGTAACCAGTGCTGCAATCTACAGGCGCCTGGGCAAGGTACGCGGTACAAGGAGGCTGGTCAGTGGTATCCCTGAAGTGGGAGGCTACTCAACTATCAGATAAAGAGCCACTGGAAGGATGCTTGGAGATATGAAAGGCGGCCACAGTACACACCTGGGCATACTGGTGTCCTGAATTAAGGAAGGCTTCATCAGTCACCCCCGAGCCAGTCAGTGAACACACGCACAACCGTACATATCCTCTGATAAACATTCTAGAAATTCCTTTTTGGCTAAAAATAAAAAGGAAGACAGCATAAGAGGAAAATCCATGGATTCGAGTTGAGCTGGGTAGTATTTTTCTAAATAAGCACATGAAATGTGCAGTAGGAAATGAGCAACCCCTCCTTAAAAAGTAGCTATATATTATATAAGTATATAAGTTTCCTCTAATAAAGCCAGCTCAAGGGATATTTTAGAAAACCCCTTTTGGAATTCCCCATAGCCTATGTTCTGGCAATTTTTGGTCATTTGAAGATGGATTGAAAGTTGAAAAACAATCACTTTGCCATAGTGGGCATTTTGTTGACTTTGGAATTAAATAATTCTGAGTGTGATATTACACTGAGTAACTTACTGGAAGGGCAGTGAAACACTGGGGACTGTGCCTAGGATGACTGTTCCCACCTTGAAAGTTGTTGGAAAACACATAGCTCAGGGACTCAAGAGACTTAAGTCCTATCTAGTTTTGTTTTCATGAAAAATATAAAAAATAAATCACATGGTTGATAAAGCAACCCATTGTAAGATGAGCTCTTTTTTTTTTTCCCCCTCATCTGTAATTTATAACTGCCTCTGGGATCATGCCAAAGGAAAAATCCCCAATATTTTGCATGGTGGGAATTACCACAGCGGGTGCATTAAACAACTAGCCTCCAGTAGCGTCTGTTTTGAAGGGCACCATTATTTTGGAGGCTTGAAGGCTGGAACCGTTGTTCTGAGAGCAGTCTCTGTGTTTTAGTCACCCCAGGCTCCCAGATGCAGGCTCGGGACAGATGAATCCCATGCAGACTCGCCTCTGAGGAATCCCATCAGAGGACCTTAGCAAACAGGTACAATTTGGCTGGCGGGTGCTAATGGAGCACAAGACTCTCAGTCTGTGAGCTTGGTTCTTCCCCCAGGCGAAAAGGATTTCTCTGCTTTTATTCCCCTTCCCAGGGACTCAGAAACAGATCTGTTTGAAAAGACTGCATAAACCAGCCAAGGAGAACTGATGCCACACTGTTACAATCACAGTGCAGGATGGTATTCTCTCTCTTTCTCTCTCTTTTTTTACGCTACCTTATTGAGGGATGACTGACATGTAGAAAGTTGGACATATTTAATATATACAACTTGATGAGTTTGGGGCCACGTACTCGTATACACCCATGACATCATTACCACCATCAAAGCCACAGACATATCTTTACTTCCCAACGCTATTCCTGTCATTATTACAATTATTGTTATTATTATTATTATCTGATGGTAAGAACACTTAACATAAGATCCACTCTCTTAACATATTTTAAGTATACAATACTGCATTGCTAATTTATGCAAGATAAGTTCTGGAGATCTACTGTACAGCCTAATGTTTATAGCTAGTTACTATACTATATTGAATGGTATTCTCAAAAGGCCTCCCTTGTTCCTGGTTTCCTGAGTGACTGAGGCCCCTCCCATAGGACATGAGACGGGTTCACAGGCAGTGGGGTGGTGTCCGTGCCATTTGGAAACTGCAGGTGGAAGGAGTTAGAAAGGTGGGAAATTAAAGACAGTGAGTAACCAACATCTTTTCTAGGGGAATGTATGATGTGACAATAAACTTGGACAGAAATCTCAGTGCAGATCACCACAGCAAGCAAATAGGAAGGTAAAGTCAATTTTCACTTGGATGATTATGACGGCCGCAGTAGCACTCTGAGATTGGCTTCAGGTGTTAAAAAGGCAGGGGGTTGGAGGTGCAAGGGAAGGGGCTGATCAGATTTGCTACAGATAAAAATGTATTCACTTGTATAATATAATAGTTCAGTATATAGCGCTGTCTATCCAGCCTATGATCTCCCTGGGGCTTTTAGTATCATTTCTCCCCCACTTACTTCAGAGATGAATAAACCAAGACCTGGAGAGGATCGGGAACTTATCCAAGTTAAAAGCAACTGGAAATTGTTAGAACTCAGACAGAAACCCAGAGCTCTGGAAGCCAAACTCTTGGTTTATTCTCCCCTTCCACCTACGTCTGCTGCCAACGCTGCAGCCACACTGCCACCGTTGCCACCTCCACAGCTGCTCCAAGAGGCTCCCTAGTAATAATAATAATCCCGAGTAATGATGATAACTTTCATCATTTACTGCGTGCCTTTTGTGCACCAGGCTCTGCTCAATACTCACACAAGGTATCCCATTTAATCTGTAAAACAGTGTAGAAAGTAGGTACAATCTCGTTATCTCCGTGTTTGAAATGCAAACTGAATGAGGGGGTTAAGAACTGGCCCAAGGTCACAGAGCCAAGATCCAACCCTGGTCTGTTTGATTTCAGGGCCCAGAAATGTAAATCTTACATGTCCACAGTGAAGAGACCCTGCAGCCTTCCTCCTGACCCACACAAGTCTAAGGATTTCCAACACACCATGCAAGGTTGCCACCGCCTCTTCAGAATTTCCCCTTGGGCTTCCCATCCCCCAAAGTTTTAACTTCGGGGAACCGAGAAGAAAATTAAGAAGCAGGCATAGATGTATAGACACCTGAGGTTTCCAGAGTCTCCCCACCAAAGATCTTTTTCTTTATTCTCTCCATTGTGTAGAAAATATTTCTCTCTCTCTTTTTTTTTTTTCACCCTGTTGCTATATACCTGTCTGAGGGATCCATGGGCTTAATAAAACAGCCCCAAAACAACATAAAAAACATAGCCAGGCTAAAGCGGATTTGTAGGAAACAGAGCAGCGCTGGCTCTGAGGGATTCCTGGAGCTGTTTTTCTTCTTGGGAACTTGAGCGCTTCCTCCTCTTTGAGCCTGTGACCCTGTGGCCAGCCCAATCAATTATTTTATTTCAGTGTTTCCCAAGTAGGTTCAGATGTTTTCAGGGCTCTGACATCTTAATGAATCTAATTTCACGGCTTTCCCATATACGACTGGCTTCCGGGAGGTAAAGAGGCTGCTACCTAAGTTCTAAGGCAGATGAGTTACAAGAGGATGACCAGGGAGGGGTACAAACCCCACACCTGTTGGTCCACTGAGCTGGAGTCTTAGGATGACTCTAGTTTCCCTGTGTGGCCCCGATATTTGGAGCCTGGGTTTTTACTCAGGTAGTGTGAGCGTGGGTTTAAGGCAAGTGAGCCAAGGGGCAAGCAGACGAGCAGAGTGGTCCAGAATTTCAAGGTCCTGGGTTCTAATCCTTGCCCTGCACCTCATTTGTTTCATTCAGAAAACATCTACGGAGTGCTCGCCCCTCGCCAGTCACTGTGCTGCTGACTATGTGAACTCCTCACCTGCCTTTGTCTTCTCTGCAACAGAAAATGATCCAGCTGGAAAATCATCCATTTCCTCCCAACTCTTACATTGCTGGCTGTGTAATGGGAAGCTCATGAAGGGGTAACCTTGGTATGGAGTCTCTTCTTTAGATGGGGGGAGGGGTCTGTATTTGGTGTTGTGAGAAGCTGTGGAGGACAGTTATGGGAAGAGTACTACAGAGATAAAGAGACAGATAACAGCCTCACGTTCCTACCCAACCACTCATTTCCCATACTTCATTTTCCCATGGTCCTCCACCACTGACGCAATGAGTCTACCCTAGAGATGGCAGCAGAGTAAAAACCATTAAGACATAACATCTGATAATGCAGTCAGAGTGGCTTAAGGGTATGCTCCTTCACTTAACCAGGATACCCTCTGGCAGTGTGGATAGAGGGTGAGCTTAGGGCATTGAATTGTCCTTTGTGATGACTTGTGATCTCCATTTTCTCTGCTAATAACTGAGCTCAGGGCTTGTCAGCTCATTCCTCTGATGCATTAATGTAACACTGAAAACATTTAGCTGGGCTTTCTGCCTCCCTTCCTTTACTGTCCCCGCGCCTGCTAATCTACACTGCTTTTATCTTTCAATTTTACACGGACAACTAAAGCCCTTCACTGGCTCTGTTTCTTCCCACACCTGGACTATCTTTTCCTCTTTGTGTCCTCACTGTACACTTTCTATTTAAAGCTTAAGGGTCATTCCCACCTCCCCTCTTCTTTCTACCAAATGTCATCCTACCTATTCCTCAAAGCCACATGTTTGCTTCATGAGGATTACTCAGAACCTTTCAAAACCTGACCATCTTACTTTTCTCTACATCCCAGTTGGAACAAACAAGTATTACTTTACCCATTAAAGGCAAGCACATGTTTTAGAACTGGAAATATGTGCACGAACAAGCAAAGTTTGCGGCCTTCTTTCAGTGTAATATACTAGTAAATTTCAAATATCCTGTACTTTGACCTCAATATTCATATCGTGTGTGTATAACTTATTTTTTTAATAAAACAATATAGTTCATGGTTGACTCTGTGATGTTTTCTATTGTAGTCTGTGGGTGTAAAAATGATGATTGCCAATCCACAAAATTGTTTTTATAACTCACTAATAGGTCAAGACAGAAGTGTGGGAGCATTGATTTAGAGGAGACAGACATGTAACCCCTTGTTACTCAAAGTGTGCTCTGTGGACCAGTAGAACCAACATCATGGGCGAGCTCATTAGAAATGCAGAACCTCAGGCTCTACCCCATCTCTACTAAATCAGAAGGTACAATTCACAGGCTGATTAAGAGATGGAAAGCACTGATATAAAGCCACCATATGGAAACATAAGAAGTGTTAAATGGATGTAGGCTTGAGGGATGGGAGAAGAAGAGGCAAGGCTACAAGGCTAACTTTTATTGAGTCAGGCAGTGGACTGGGTTCTTTCATGTCATTTGTTACCTCCATCTCTTAAAACAACCCTACAAGTAAATAAGTTAGATATTGTTATTCTCATTTTCTGAGAGAATACTAAAGCTGAGAAATGTTGTGAACCTTGACGCATACATATATATATATATATATATATATGATGGTCAATACATATCATTATTCATTTGCCCAAACCCAAGAATTACACAACACAAAGAGTAAACTCTAATATAAACTATGGAATCTAGTTAATAATTATGTATCAGTGTTGGTTTATCAATTCTAACAAATGGATCACACTAATGCAAGAAGTTAATAATAGGAGAAATTGTATAGGGGGCAGAGAAGGGAACACTCTGTACTTTCCACCTAATTTTTCTATTCAGACTAAAAAATGCTCTAAAAAATATTGTGTATTAAAAAAAAAATCAGAAGCAAAGCAAAATTTGAACCCTGTCTGATCTGGAAAACTGCTTCAGGAAGATACCAAAAGGATAACTGAGACTTAGGGAGATGGAAATAAGGATCCCCCCACTCCCCGCCAGGTGGGAAATGATGAAGAAGGTGAGTGGTTTTATGTTACTCTTAGACTTTCTGCCTCATGGAAAACAAATGCCCTCTAAAATAACAACAGTGACGTAATCAGTGATTGAACACCCATGGCATAAAACCCAAAGATAAATCAAGAAGCCAGTGCACACAAGCCCGTCCAGCATTAGAAGAGGGAACACGTTCCAATTCATTTAATGAGGACAGCATTACTCTGATTCCACGATCAAAGACATTACAAGACCAAAGAAAAAGAAAGTCCAAAAAAGACGTCTTACAATTCAGGTGAACATGACCATTCCTCTTTTTCCCTACAAATGCTCAGCCACAGATCAGAAAGACTCTCTATTTGTGTGAATTTCTAACAAAATAAATGCAATTACCAACAAAGATGCCAGGAGAAACAGCAACAAAGACAGCACCGATAAAAAGTGTTCGACTTCAATTTATGAGAGCAATAGAATACGTGAATATTGTACCTTTGGCCTATTGTACCCCAGGCCAAAGACCAACACCACGAAAACACAGGGCTCCCTGCTGGAAAGTTATAAAGGACTCTCCCGTAACACTCTCGCCAGTTGAAGACTGTGTTTGCAGGAGGGTCAAGACACCTCTGTGGTGTAGCTCAGTGAACCCAATCAAATCACTCTAGCGCATGTTTATTCTTGGAATTGGGGGCATTGTGCACAGGAATCTTATTCTAATGCCAACTGTTCCTAAAGAAATTAAAGGGAAGTTAGAAGCAACCATCATTGTATGAAACTCCAAAGGGTTACCTGAAAGAAATTATGAAGTCAGCCATTGTTTTCCACTCTACTTCAAAGAGAACGTTGCTGCTAAGTTTTGTTTTATGGCTTAGGTGGTAGCCCATTCAAACTCTAAGCTTAAAGAGCTCACAGACTTTTGGCTTTAACTCAGGTCTCTGAGAACCGCCCTCCACCCCCACCCCCAGAATTCTGATTTAACCAGGGTCATTTCTAGCACTGCTCCCCCAAAACAAGGCTTCTGGTTTTTCTAAAAGTATACTGCCCACCCTCTTGACTTTACTCTGTTTTATTTTTCATTTAGCATATTAATTGCCAAATAAATGTTAGACAATGTGCTTAGCCCTGCCCATCTGCCATCATTATGGAATGTCTTCCCCATCTCCCTTCACTCGTGTCGTTGACACAAGATCCCCTTTGTCCCAGGTCCTACGGCAGAACCTGAAATTCTCCACTCAGGAAAGTAGATTACAGTCAACTCTGCGCTGTGTCTGCTGACACTGTGGACTCCTGTCACAAAGCACCCCATCCCTAAGGCCCATGGAGACCCAGTCTAGCTTATCAGTGAGTGTTCACAAGTTATCTCCTAAGGCCTGGAGTTTCCTAGAGCCCCTCTTGATTTTGATCCCAGAGCTCATAATAACAGTGCAGCTCTGGGTGAATATGCTGAGTTTGATTGTCATCTAGCATCTCTCCTGACCCATGTGGTTCGGAGATAAATGTCTAAGACTTTCAGAGACTCTCCCACCTCCCAGCGCGCTCCAGCACAATGCAAAGGACTAACAGCCAGCCAACAGGGCCCACTTCTAGTGTTGATCATTCTCAGGGCACATCCTGTTCTCTCCTCCTGGGGTCTGCGGTGTCTGCACACAGCAGCAGACAGCCCAGTATTGCCCCTAACAGCGATGGCATAATGGTGCCCTCTAGTGACAACTGAGTGACTGTGACCCAGAGGCTGTGAGGTGAACTCAAGAGTCTGGTGAGCCTCTCTTTTCACCACTGAAAGCGAAATGATGTAAATGATCTCAGGCCTGAGGCCCACAAGCCTGGTCAATGATATGGGCCCCCTTAACAAGACGATTGTTGGTGTGTTTCAGAGTTCATTAGGTCTGTTTTTCCTCTGGAAAGACCCCTCCTGCTCTTTTTATTTTGCTTAATCTTTATTGAGATAAAATTTACATACCATACAAATTCACCCATTTCAGGTGAACCAGCCAGTGTTTTTCAATATATGTACAGAATTTGCAATAATCACTGCAATCTAATTTTAGTACAGTCCTACCACCCCCCAAAAGAAATGTGCTCATATGCAGTACCTCCCCACTCCCATCCCCAGCCATTTGCAACCACTAATCTATTCTCTGTCTCCATAGTTTTGTCTGTTCTAGACATTACATATAAATGGAATCATGCACGGTGTGGTCTTTTCTGTCTGACTTCTTTCGCTGAGCATAATGTTTTTGAGGTTCATACATGTTGTGGTATGAATCGGTACTTGGTCTCTTTTTGCGGCCAAATAGTGTCCCAGTGCAGGGATATGCTACATTTTTTTTCTCTTTCCCACCTCTGATACTCTTTTGGAATAAAACTATTTTTGAGCTGAGACTTCAACACAATCACTACCCATGATTCTTAAGTCTATCTTGTTCTAAATCTGGACTTTTAGGACGTTGAAAATATGAATGCCGTCCTTACGTGGGACGGTAATAAGGGTCTGAGATCTTTCCAGATTCGCTTTTGCCAGAAGGTTATGATTTCTTTTGGCCTCTGCAATATTTCTCTTACCTTATACTATTTACAGTACTGAAGAGTCAGCACCTCACAAGACCTGTGAGGTTCAATAGTTGTGAATTACTTTGAAAAAAACCTGGCACCATTTCTAGACCGGGTATTTCACGTGTCCTTGGCCTGGTTGATTCTTGATCATCTTCTGAGCGTCACTCCCAGGCCAATGCTGACAAATGCATATATGAGATCTCTGATGTAGAGTTTCTGGGCCATACCCTGTTCATCTGAGAAGCCCCCATCTGGACAAGATGACATAATGTACAGAAACACTCACCAAGTTAATCTAGGATTCTCCACAATTTCTAACATATACCGCAATCTCTCCTATTCATTTTTATATCCTATCCCCCCCAAAAGTCCTAAAACCTGACATGACTAACCCTTTCTATCACCCCTGGAAGCTCATAGAGCATTAAAATGTCTAAGGATTTAGTTCTATCTCCAGCCTTATACTGGCATATTCTGATAAAACCCTACTTTGGAAATTTAAGACAAGCCTCTCATTCAGCTTTTTAAATTTTTTAATTAATGTTAATATACAACATTATATTACTTTCAGGTATACAACATAGCAATTAGACATTTATATAACTTACTAAGTGATCACCCCGATAAATCTAGTACCCATCTGACACTATACATCGTTGTGACAATATTATCGACTATGTTCCTCATGCTGTACTTGACATCCCTATGACTGTTTTTGTAACTACCAATTTGTTTTAACTTTTTATTTATTTTAAGTGTGTTTTTCCAGGACCCATCAGACCCAAGTCAAGTAGTTGTTTCAATCTAGTTGTGGAGGGCGCAGCTCACAGTGGCCCAGGTGGGGATGGAACCAGCAACCTTGTTGTAAGAGCACTGCACTCTAACCAGCTGAGCTAACTGGCCACTTCTGTAACTATCAATTTGTACGTCTTAATCCCTTTCCCTCTTTCACCCATCCTCCCACCTGGCAACCATTAAAATATTCTATATATGAGTTTGTTTCTGTTTTGTTTGTTTGTGTTTTTTTTTAATTCTACATATTAGTGAAATCACATGGCATTTATATTTCTATGTCAGACTTATTTCACTTAGTATAATATCCTCTAAGCCCATCCATGTTGTTGCAGATGGCAAGATTTCATTCTTTTTTACAGCAGAGTAATATTCCATTATATATATGCCACTTCTTCTTTATCCAGTCATCTACAGATGGACACTTAGGCTGCTTCTGTATCTTGGCTATTATAAATAATGCTGCACTGAACATAGGGGTGCATGTGTCTTTTCATATTATTGTTTTGGATTTCTTCGGATAAATACCCAAAAGTGAAATTACTGGGTCCTTCTTTGTCTCTTGTTGTAGCCTTTGTTTTAAAGTCTATTTTGTCTGGTATAAATATCACTACCCCACCTTCTTTTTCTTTTTTTTTTCATTTCCATTTTCATGAAATATCTTTTACCATCCCTTTACTTTGTCTGTGTGCATCTTTCAATCTGAAGTGCATCTCTTGTAGGCAGCATATATAAGGGTCTTGTTTTCTTATCCATTCAGCTACCCTGTCTCTTGATTGGAGCATTTAATCCATTTACATTGAAGATAATTATTGACAGAGATGTAGTTATCGCCATTATAGTTTTTATCTTCTTCTTCTTCTTCTTAAAGAAGTACCTCTAAGATTCCTTGTAATACTGGTTTGGTGGTGATGAACTCCTTTAACTTTTTCTTGTCTAGGAAGATATTCATCTGTCCTTTGATTCTAAATGATAGCTGTGCTGGGTAGAGTGATCTTGGTTGTAGGTCCTTACTTTTCATCACTTTCAATATTCTGTGCCAATCCTTTCTGGCCTGCAAAGTTTCTGTTGAGAAATCAGCTTACAGTCATATGGGAGCTCCCTTGTAGGTAACTAACTACTTTTCTCTTGCTGCTTTTAAGATTCTCTTTTTGTCTTTAGCCTTTGGCATTTTAATTATGATGTGTCTTGGTGTGGGCGTCTTTGGGTTCATCTTGTTTGGGACTCTGTGCTTCCTGTTCTTGTATGTCTATTTCCTTCACCAGGTTAGGGAAGTTTTCATAATTATTTCTTCAAATAGGTTTTCAATTCCTTGCTTTCTCTCTTCTCGTCTGGTACCCCTATGATGTGAATGTTGGTACACTTGATGTTGTCCCAGAGGCCCCTTAAACTATCCTTATCTATCTATCTATCTGTCTGTCTGTCTGTCTGTCTGTCTGTCTACCTACCTACCTACCTATCTATCTATCTATCTATCTATCTATCTATCTATCTATCTATCTATCTATTGATGTTCTGATTGGGTGTTTTCTGTTACCTTATCTTCCAAGTTGCTGATTTGATCCTCTGCTTCATCTAATCTACTATTGATTCCCTCTCATGTATTCTTCATTTCTGCCTGATTTTTTTTATGGTTCCTATCTCCATTTTTATGTTTCCCATCACTTTGTTGAAATTCTCCCTGTTATCACTGAGCATCCTTATAACTGGTGATTTAAACTCCGCATCTGGTAGATTGCTTGTCTCCATTTTGTTTAGTTCTTTTTCTGGAGCTTTGTTCTATTCTTTAATTTGGGACATGTTTCTTTGTCTCCTCATTTTTGCTGCCTCCCTGTGTTTGTTTCTATGTATTAGGTAGAGCTACTATGTCTCCCAGTCTTGGTAGATTGGCCTTATGTAGAAGGTGTCCTGTGGGACCCAGTGGCACAGTCTCCCTGGTCACCTGAGCTAGACACTCCAGGTGCATCTGTTGCATGTGTTGTATGTGCCCTCCCAGTATAGTTGAGCCTTGATTGCTGTTGGCACATCAGTAGGAGAAATTGACCCTCAGACTGACTGGTTGTAAGGTCTGGCCATGACTATAGTGGAAGAGCTGTTGTTCAGGGCCTAACCATTCAGAGCAGGTCTCGCTTTAGCAGGGCTCTGTGGTGCCTGCCAAGTCTGCCCTTGGATGTGTCGTTTGTGAAGGTGGTTGGGTGGTGCTCTGGTGTGTTATGAAGCTGGCGACCAGGGGTGTTGGTTCTGGGTCCTCTTGGGAGGGGTTCTGGTACAGACCAAGGTCAGTCGCTGTCTATGCCCTGCTTGGGACACCTGGTATGAGGTGCAGATTATTACCACTTGTGCTGGTCTTGGAGATACCTGGGAGAAGTTAAGCTGTGCACTGAGCCTGGCTACTGCTAGTACCAGGCTTGGGGCTGCTTAGAAAGAAGTACAGGGCACACTGAGGACAGATATTGCTTGTCTGAGGTTTGCGAACTTTAAGAGGTTTTAGGAAAGTCTGCAGCATGAGCCAAGACAAGCAGTTTGTATGAAAAAGCCACTGGAAGCAGCTTGGGTGGGCCCACAAGTTGGGTAGGTCAGGGTCTCAGGGAATCACAAGAATAGGGCAAATGTGTTAGTGAGGTTATGATGGAGACTCAGATATGGCGCCACCCGGTGTGTATAGGTTGAGTAGGGGGAGGGTTCAACAAAGGGTCAATGGCCTCTGCCAGTACCTTTGTCTGGGAGAAAGCTGCCCCTCGAGCCCTTGCTCTGAAGCCAGACAATTCAGTTCCTTCCTGTACAGCCCTGGTGCTTTTTAAGCTGCTGCCCCAGTGCTGGAGCTCAGAGCGAGTGAGTCCACTGGTGAGTAAGTCCATTCACAGGCCCTTTAAGAGAAATGCCTGGGATTACAGCAGCCCTCTGTCTCACTCAGTCACAAACTCTGCTGGTTTTCACAGCCAGAAATTGTGGGGACTTCTCCTCCAGGCAACTGAACCCTGGGCTGGGGAGCCTGGTGTGGGGCTGGGACCCCTTGCTCCTTAGGGGGAACTACTGCAGCTGAGAGATCCCTCTCAATTTTTAACCCCCACATGTTGTTGTGGGACCAGCCTGTTCCGCATCTCTGCCCCTCCTACCAGTCTCGACATGTCTCCTTCTGTATATCCTTAGTTATAGGACTCCTGTTCATCGAGATTTCAGGCAATTCTTAATGATGGTTGTTCTGTAGGTTAGTTGTAATTTTGAGGTGGTCATAGGGAGAGACCAGCAGGGCTTTTACCTACCCCCCACCCCATCTTAACTGGAAGCTCTCTACCTCATTCAGCTTTATAAGCTTTTGTTTCAAAGCAAGACACCAATTTCCTTGAGACAGAATATTCACCTTTGTTCTTATTAGTTCCCCAATATTGACTGCTTGACCAGTGACCCTGAAACTGTCTGGTCATAGTGAAAAGAAATATAATAGAGATGAACACTCAGACATAATTCTACCAGTAATGCTTATACTAAAGGTTTTAAAGTTTTTTATAAGGTAACATATGACTATAATATGTAAGAAAACATTTATCAAAAGTTGAAGAACTAGATAATGGTTGCTTCCTACTATTGATACCACTTCAGTTTGGACGTGAAGCCAAAACATCAAACACCTGTACTTGTGTTATGGAATACTGAGATTCTCTAGTTAAAAATGAGTAAAAAGGACTTTAGGAAACAATGTATAAGTTATTCATGCTTCAGTTTATCTATTTTCTAAGGACTGTGCTAACACAGAAAACTGTCCTTCCAAAACAAGGTCAAAGACTGCACCAGCATTCATCAGGGAACCAGCTAAGGCTCGGTTCTGGCCGTGTAATGTGATATAGGTGATGCATCTAAAAGTATGCTCAGTAGCCTTAACTGAGACGTGAGGAGGAAAATGTCTGTCTCTGTCGTTTTTGCTAAAACTGATAAGAAGCAAGATTGATGAGGACAGTGTTAGGATGGCAAGAGACAGGGATTTCAGACACCAGGTTTTACTCTCAAGTCAAACAAGAGTGGGATAGATGACATTGCTTAGACCCCCATTGTATCTCAATGAACAGCTGGAGCACTATAACAGAAAACTGCAGGGTAGCCCAGGTGGTATGGATTTTTCTTTGGAGGGCAATAGCTATGACTAAAAATCTAATAGCAATCAAAAGTGAGTCCCAAGGGGCAAATTCCCTTCCTTCAATGTTGCTGAACAATAGCAACAGCACTTTGGATGCTTGAGAGCTGATGAATGACCAAGGTTGCCACAGTGGTATATAACTCTTCAAAGCCATTTCTGACATCAGAAAAATTGAGACGCGTGGTAAGCAAGACTAAAAATGGCAAAGGCTCTAAAATAGACTCTAAAAAATAATGGGAGGCTGAGCAGCTGCAATAATAATATAATACTTAAAGAACATGAATCCTACTGTCATCATCCAGTTTTGCAAGGCTCCACAAAAATCCTAACCCTGCTTCTCTACCTTTGAAAGGTACACTCCTCTCCCTAAATCCCATCAAAAATAAAAAAAAAATAGGGTTGTAATGGAGGTCAGCCTACATTCATAAATGGCCTTGGGCATGTTATTTGAAACTCAATTTCTAATTAAATAACGAATAATGATAAATTTATAATAATAAAAACAATTATACACTAACAGGTTTTGAAAGTGACAATTGCTGGCATTATGTCATTTAATTCTCATTTTTTAAACTATAGTTCTAGGTATTATTATTAATACTATTTTACAAATGAGGAAATGGAGTTTCTAAATGGCTAAGTAACTTGCCTGTTATAAAATTAGTAAAGGAAGAATTGTAATTTGATCCTATGTGTTTTAACTTCATAATTGCTGTGTTTACTGGCAATTGTGTGTTTCCTGTGTTTTAAGTGAATTTTGCTTACAAAGTGTATTTGATATTCTGGCCTCATAGTAGATGTTCAGTAATAAATGTTTATGTGTTCCTTTTTGCCTGTTCAGTGAACCAAATCTTCCCCTTCTCACCTAAATCCCTATCAGAGTTCAAACTGCTTGGCAGATCTTTCTAAAGGAACACAAACCAATGTCTGCAAAACAAATCATCATTCGCATTCATTGGGAGCAATTTTTCACTAATTATGCTAAAGGATTAGCATTGTTTTATGGTAAAATAATTCTCAGACCACAGAATGACACCCTTCCTCTTTAACCCACACTGTATTAAGAAGGATGTTGGGAATTTTTTTCCCAGAGAAATGTCTTTGTTAGTGATAAATATCTGAACCCTAGAATCAAGAGCTAGGAGAAGGTGGGGGCAAAGTCTCTGGAGTTTGAAAGACTTTCATGACCGGTGGGAAATATACAGTCTATAGTTTCTCCAACCTTCAATAATATATTTGTTCTTAAAATTGGTAATAAATAAATAAATAAATAAATAAATAAATAAATAAAAGCAGATGTTTTTTAAAAGTTAAATTCTATTTCTCCATTGCCTTATATTTGAATTTCAAAGATGAGAGTCCAAAGTAAAAGTGGCCCCAAGACATAACAAAACTGTCTTTGAAGGTTCAGCAAATGCCACATTTAAAGGAAAATAGTATGCATGTCTTGATAAAATATGGATACGGCTCAATGTGTACTTCCATTAGGACAAGACAGGACTTAAAGGAGTGGAGTGCAATTGGAGACTAACAGCTACCACTGGGCAGACCCCCTGTAGACTTGTGACCATACATGGCTCTCCCAGGTGTGCAACTTGAATGGCTTACTTGTGGTCTAGCCCTAGGAAAACTGGCTCACACCAATCAAACCCACACGGGATTGATTGGTATTAGAAAACCACTTTAATAAATTACAAAGAGAAATCCTGAGTCTTGGGATTTCACTATCCTCAGCTGCAAATCAGTGCACCCCCTTCCCAGTGGAGAAACCTGCCTGAGAGGCCATCTGTACCACAGGCATTTGCTAGAGAACTCGATCATAAATTGATGGCAGCCAGCGTCTGCTGAAGGGTTATTTAAAACGGATGATATCAGAGAAAGAGAACCTAATGGACTATGTAAATAATCTATTCTTCTAGATTTTCCAAGTTGTTAAATCATCATAAAACAAAGTGCTGAACTAATATTAGCTCCATAACCCCCATCCTGGAAGATGTGCTCTGTTGTCTCCCAGATTCCCATTCAATGAATATTGTGATCAAAATATTCCTTGAGTCTAGTTATAGGAGGGTGTGGAGATGAGGAAGTAAAATGTTGTCTCTGCATTTGAAAATTGCACACAACTTGTGTAGTCACTTAGTCATTAGTCAGATTGTATAACAGATGTCATTAAGCTCCTTCTAGGTGCTAGGTACTATGCAAGATACTGAAATGATAAAATTGAATAAGACACAGTCTATGTCCTAGGGGAGTTCATTGTCTATGAGGAAGACACACCCTTAAAATAGCTAACATAACCAACATTGGAGGAATGCACAAAGGGTGGAACCATGAACTCAACCAAGATGGAAAAGGAAATGGTTCAGAAAATCTTTACAGAGAAATTCACAAATAAACTGGGATTTTATAGATGCATGAAAAGGTATGGATACTCTAGACAAAAGAAAAGATCAGATGTTTACTGGCCAAACCTCATCTGGTTGAAAGTAGGGTATAGACCCAGTACAAACTAGCTTAGGGGACAAAAAGGACTTATTAGCTAATAAAACAAAAATACCCACAGGGGTAGCCAACACTCACTATTCCCTTCAGGTGTGCCTGAAACCAGGGGCTCACACTTCATCACTGGTTTTTTGTCTCTTTTTCTACATCCCTCATTCATATTGCCTTCATCATCAAGGAGGTTCTCTCCCCTTGATGGAAAAGAGAACACCCAGCCAATTCAGGCTTGCATGTACCTTGCTGTCTTGCTCCTAGAGGATATCCAAGGGTGTTTTTCTAAGCAAACTCCTGCAAAACTACAGGAAGGGACTCTAGGTCTGGCTTGTACAGTATGTCCATCCCTAAAATAATTATGGTATCATTGTTGACATGCTCTTAACTGGTCAGTGGGGTGATGGGCTAATGAGGATTATTATGACATCAGGGTGAGGTGGTCCCTATAGGAAGGAAATAATAAATACTTCCTTTGTTAAGATACATAATATGTGCCCACTATTCAGTAAACACCTGGACACATACAACATTCTAGAACACATAGGTGTGGTTACAAGTAGATACAAGTCAGACAATAATAATAAAAATTGATCAGAAATGTCAGGTTGTTTCTAATGAAATTTTCCAAAGAATAATGCATCTAACACTATGATACATAAAGTGTTCACTACAGGGATTGGTGTTTATTTTAAGCATTGGCAGGATGTCATGCAAAACTAAAATATGCCTCGTACTTTGTAAAGCACTTTCAAATACGTCATTACATTGAATCCCCATAAATTCCTACAAATTAGGCACCATCACCTTCGTTCAACAGATACAAAAAAGAAGCTCAGAGATTAAGTGATTTGCCTAAGTTCACAGGATGGATAAGTAGCAGAGTCAGGATTTAAGTCCTGATAAAGTTCCAAGACTCATTTTTAATCCCTCCGCACTTATGTATATAGTAGTGATAAAGAGTGGTTTTAAAATGGCACATGCAAGAAAAGGAGAGTTAAGACTCTAGCACTGACAAAGGGGTCTGCTCTATGACAATCTGGACACCTTACCCAGATGTTTAGTGGGGGAGTGTCACTTATTAGATTATCAAAACTTGATTTAAAAAAATACACATTTCTTTTTTTTCCTTTTCTTAATTTACAAGTCTATTTTCTAAAATTATTTATTTATTTATTTTTTATTTTTATTAGTTTCAGGTGCACAAGACAAAGCAATACGTAGATGTTTATCATTTATATCCTGTACACTGTGTGATCCCCTCTCCCCCCATCCACTAGCCCTCTGACATCACACAGAGCCATTCATTACATTTCCACTGTCTCTATTCCCAGTGCTGCACTCCACTTCCTGTAACCATATACATATATATATATATATATATATATATATATATATATATATATATATATATATATATAGTTGGCATTCATTATTGTTCAGCTTCAGGTGTGCAGTGCAGAGATCAGGCATCTACATCACCCCTGAGGTGGTCTCCCAAATGGGACATGTGTAAGAAAAATACACATTTCTTAAAGTCAGCCAATTCAAACCCCTTCTCTGACCTACCTCTGATAGCTCAGTTGTCCCCAGTACTGGACTGCATGCTGCTGTTTGCAATTTGAGAAGCTCCTCAGGTGTTGCAAATGCTTAGTCATCTTTGGGGTACCTTCATACCTTGTTTGATTGTGCTTTACTTTATTGCACTTCACAGATGTTGACTTTCTTACTACTGAAGGCAAGACCCTCCACCAACAAAAAGATTTTTACCCACTTCATCGTGATACTCACTTTATTGCAGTGGTCTGGAACCAAACCTGCAATATCACCAAGGTATGTCTGCACATCATACCAACCATCTTTCAATTGTGGTTTTATCCCATTCAGTACACTGATTTTTATCTCAGGAGTAAAGGGTTGGAGTGGTTAGTAAAAATACCAGTTGAATTTATGCAACTCTATGCTTAGGACAAAGGGTAGTTGCCCTCACGTTCACTAGAATTCATAGTCTCTTGGTTCAAAATAAGCAAAGCTAATTCTCTTCATCATATATTTGCTTTAATATTCTAATTCCAAAGTTTATTTGAGAAAGTTGATTTATCCTAGACATTATGGGCATTTTAGAATTGGAGCTGATTCATTGCTGCAGCTTTAAATTTCCTTTGACTTTAAAAAGCCATGATTACCTCAATATCTTGCTCAAGTGTTTACTTTTCCTATCCTCCATTTAAAAATATCTCTTACTTGTTTATAATTCCTTTAATAATCAGAACCATTTCATTTTAAATCCTTTATTGTTACATTTAGAACCAACATTTATTTCCTTGTTCTGAGCACTTCCAAAGATAGTCATTCTTTGTGTTGTGTGTTTGTATGTTTCAAGCTTCACAAATTCTAGCAGAAACGTCAGTGAAAAACAAACCATCAAGAATTGATACATGGATAGACAGGAGTCTATGTAGCACCTTTCCTAAAACCAGACTGAGAAGGATGAGGGGAGAGGATATGAATGCTGTGGGTATCCATATAGGACCAGGCTAGAAGGGAAGGAGAAAAAGTGCACAGAAAGGGAAGATGTGAGGGAGAGAAGAAAGCATTCTCTGTTTCATATTTTCTTAGAATGTTTCTCGTGCTTGAGTTCTCCAATAATTCTAAGAAATATGAAAAATTTTGGAGAGCAGAACATGGAACAGATGTTTTGACGTTTCAGCGTGTGGAGATGTTTTCCAGGAGAGGGCAAGTTCAAGAACATCTATTCACTATTTCCAAAGACCTCCCTACAAAAACAAATGTGAATGAACACTTTGGAGATCAAATCATTTAGGAAGTGTTATTTATCACCCATCTATAAGTAAATGGAGAATCATGATAAGCAAGAATATTTAGAAGTAGTCATTTCATTAATACCAAATATTATGGGAGTTACATGAGTTTGGAGAAAGGTTAACTAATTTCTATCTATAGGAAAAGAAAGAAAGCAAATTTTCAAAATGGGAAGGAAAATTAAAACTTAATTATCAGACATTTTCTTGAGGTTAATTTTCCTTGCCTTTGTCTCAGCAAGCAAGCTCTCTATCAGAGAGAGGATTTACGAGCATCTTATTTTAATTAGCAGTATGGAGGTAAATGTTCTGTGAAAAGTGAGAGTCTGTCCTCACGTCACAAGGCTGCAAAGGAAACACACTGTGAAATATGTCATACAAGCTCACTAATGCCAGACATTATATTTTCAATTGTCTTTCTTATTTTAAAAGATGCTTAACGTTGGCCCTACCATGATGGGTGAACCATGCAGCTAATAAATCTCAAGTTTCACGGTCCCTGTCTTGTACAGGTTCTCCCTAAGGCCCTGGATGGGGTCTTATCAATGGTATATGGTCACATATTTTTAATAAAATTTGTTGAAGTAAGATATATTTGCTATCACCATTAAGACCAGTTTCTCTCCACCCTACCTGGCTTTCCTTCACACTTTCCTTTATGCCAACTGGTAGTAATATCGTCATGAGCATTTTTGGAATCCAGTCAACAAGTTGAGTAGGGGAACACATTTATTTTGTATTTAGTGAGATATAGTTAAGTGGTTTGGAGTCACTTTGGTGTATACTTAAGTTATTGCCAAATATCCCAGTGTAGGAATGGCTTCCAGAAATATTCCTCCTGCCCATTGTGACAATTCACTGTGACATGATGTGAAAGTACAGGGCCAGAGGTGTTGTCACAATCTCAAGATATCCATATGACCCAGCAATCCCTCTCCTGGGTGTATACCCAAAAAAATCTGAAAACATTTATCCATAAAAATATGTGTTCTGATGTTCATTGCAGCTTTTTTTACAGTGGCCAAGACATGAAAACAACCTTCGATAGATAAAGAAGATATGGTGTGTATACACAATGAAATACTACTCAGTCATAAGAAAAAAAAATGAAATAGTGTCATTTGTGACAACATGGATGGATCTTGAGATTATTTTGCTAAGCAAAATAAGCCAGACAGAAAAAGTCCAGAATTATATGATTTCACTGAGATGTGGGATAGAAAACTGAAAGCAACAAAGGAAAAAGACAAACAAATAAAGAAACAAAAACTCATAGACCCAGACAGCAGTTTAACGATTACCAGAGGGTAAGGGGGTGGGGGGGGTCATACCTGAGGGTAAATGGGGTCAAATATATGGTGATGGAAGGAGAACTGACTCCGGGTGGTGAACATACAAAGTGATATATAGGTAATGTATTACAGAATTGTACAATTGAAACCTATGTAATTTTACTAACCATTGTCACCCCAATACATTTTAATTTTAAGAAAAAGTATCCTTCAGATCTCAGTCATTAAAGAGTGTGAGCAATGAAAGGGAAACAAAGTTTGAATTTTGTGGAGCCAGAAACTAATCTCTGGAAATCTCTCCCAAGTATCACAAGCAGAGGATTTGTTTCTTAACAAGGTCTAGTCAAAGCAGAAGTTTTCTTCTGTCATGCATATACTAACAATGCAGTTTATACTTACAAATATACCCATAATTTTTATGGAAATCATGGAAAATAGAGTTACCAGAACTCTGATGTTTACAGGGGACAGACACGCAGCAGAAATGAAAAACGGAGAATGTATATGCATGGGATTTGCATCTTTTATGAACACTCAATAGAAACAAGTTTTAAAAGCATGTTGTTCATGTTAAAGGAAAGACTGAATTATTTGGCCAGAATCTACATAGAGAATATTTGAAAATCATCGTTCCATAAAGAGATGATTTTAGGAGTATGAGGCCAAAAGGTGTCAAAAAGAAAAAGTTACATTGCTGTATCAATCAAGCATTTGATGGATAAAACTAAGTCACTTTTCTAGATTTTGTGATATTTATGGTGTTCATCAGCTTTACAAAATTTTAATTTGTTAAAGGTTCTTTTCAATTTTAGATATTTGCTTTTATAGCTCACGTGTATTTATAGATCTGCATGTTTATTCGTATAGACAGCCCCCAAATTGAATAAGTTTCAGGTCTCTGTAAACCTGGATCTACCTCTGCAGGCAACTTCCTGTAGGGATAAGGTCTCTCGGAATGGAACAGATACTCTTATTTGCAGAGTGGACTTGTTCTCGTTTCTAGAGAACATGAAGTAGGGTTTGTTCCAGGAATGTCAAAATGGTTAAATTAAGAAAAAGCTGTTAATGTAATTGCTCCATTCATTAATGAGAAAAATCACATGATCATCTCAATAGATCTCTCTATATATATGACAAAATTTAATGCCATAGGAGAAAAAAAACTCAGTGAATTGAATATGAAAGAAATCATCATTAACCTGATAAAGGTTACGTACCTACCAAAAAGTTATAGCAATGATCACACTTAAGGTAAAATATTAGAATCAATCACTTTAAAATCAGAAACAGCATGAAAAATCTCCACTACACTGCTAACTCAAGCAAAAAGACAAGAAAAAGCAATAAGAGGTAAAAGAACTGGAAAGGAAATTTTTTTTCTTAGTCCACGGATTATATGGTTGTGCTCCTTAACTATTAAATACAATCTGTAAGACATTACGAGAAATAATAAGCAAGATTGTTGTATTGAAGATACAAAAATTAATTACAATCCTATACCCTAGAAACAGCAATTTAAAAAATTCACTAATTGTGTTTGAAGACACTGTTCCCATCAGCAACAGAACCTACTGCATAGCCAGAAATAAATCTATCAAGAAAGGTTCAAGACCTACATGGAGAAAATGAATAATATCTTTACTGAAGGACATAAAGCATTCCTAAATAAATGGAGAGAGATACTTTTGGTCATGGATGGAAAGAATCAATTTCACAAAGGTGTCAATTCCCTCTAAATTAATGTATACATTTAATGAATTCCTATCATAATCCGCTCACAGTTTTTTATAGACTGTGACAAGCTGGTCAGAAAATGCATATGTAAGAGAGTAGATAGCCAAGAATGGTTAAGTTCATCTCAAAGAAGAAGAAGGAGGAAGAATTTACCCAATCCGACAGCAAGACTTACAAGTTATAGTAATTAAGGGAATATTTATTCAGGGATAGATAAATAGATCCTTGACACATAATAGAGTAGGATTCTGACCCTCACAAATATGAGGACTTTCTGTCTGACAAAAGTAGCATTTTACAACTCACCAGGAAGATGGCCTTTATCATAGGGAGTGCTGAGATGAATAAGACCCATATAGAAAAAAAGACAAAATTATCTCGGTAGTTTGTACCAGTGGTTCTCAATGGGGTTGAGTTGGGCCCCTACTGGATAGCTGGCAACATTTGCATCATTTTTGGTTGCAACTGGAGAAGAGGACAGTACTAGCATCTAGTGGTCAGAGACCAGGGATGTTGCTGAACATCCTACAAAGCGTAGGACAGCCCCTACAGCAAAGACTTATCCAACCCCAAATATCAATTATGTCATAATTGAGAAACCCAGCTCCAGCTGGAACAGATAACCACAAGGTAAATTCCCTTATCAAATGTCCCCTTCTCAATAAGACTGATCAGAACCCCTCTATTTAAAAATTACCACCTCAATCCTTCCTTCCATGACACTCCTGATTCCTCTTATTCTGCTCTCCTTTTTCTTTATTCCATAGCACTTACCTTCTAACATCCAATAAAATTCACTTATTTATCATATGCATGGTTTATTATCAGTCTGCTTGAATGTCGTTTGGTTCACTGGTTTAGCTCAAACACGTGGAGTAGTGGTTAGCACACAGCAGGTAATAAATAAACATTTACTTAATAATTAATAAGCAATTCCTTGTGCTAATTAGTGTATGGAGTAGCAGAATCCCTCCAAAACTGCTGGTAGAGAAGGGAGAGGGTACCGTTGGAGAGGAATCAGGCTTTGTGAAATGTCTGTGGAGATGCACTTACCAGGGACGTCAATGTGAAGATGGTGGGCTGAGTCATCTCAGAATTTCCTTTTCCCAATGCCTAACCAAATGCGCCAGTTAAGTCAGCCCCTAGAAAAGGAGTCATCAAGTTATTTTTGCGGAATAACACAAATCCATAAATTTCAACACCACTTCACTAAGGAAAGAAGCAGATTAATCTTTCACTGCATTCATTGATTTCAAGGTTTTTTTTCAAAATGTGTGAGAAATCCACAAAAAAAACAAACAGTTGATATTTTGACTATTGTATGCATTTAACAATAACAATTTGAGCTGCTTTGTATGTAAATGACGTTATTTTTATGTATAAAAAATGTCCTATTGTTATTCATTCTTGAAAAACACAAAAATATAGAAAAATGTACATCGGCTTTCCTAAACTTCCTTTCTGGAAGCTTCCATCCGCAGTCAGCAGATGGAAATATTCATTGGGGTATATCACACCATTGCGGCAACAGGGTTAAGAACAGGAGAAATGTGCAGCGTAACAAGGCTTCTAAACCAGCTCAGCTCCCAGTCAATATGCCCTGGCCTTTTTAATTTTCAGATAATAGTGATTCATATCGATACCTTTTTTCTTCTAATAGAAACAATTAGTTTTAAAAAGCTATTATCCAAGAGCACAATTCTAGACGAAGTACATGGGGAATGTGTGTGTGGTGGGGGGTGGGGGGTAGGGGGTGGGGGGTGGGGGAAGGGAGGTGTTTATATTTTTATATCCTGATGCCAACTCTAGACCTACTGAACCAGAGTGTCTCAGTATGAAGCTCAAGAATCTCTGTGTGTGTTTTTTTTTTCTTTTTTAGGTTTTTCCGCTGATTTTGAACGATCACCCAAGTTTGATGACTCTTCATCTAGTAGGTTTTCAAACGTGTTCCAAGAAACCCTGGGTGTCTAAATAACTGTGGAGTTATCTTAGAAGTCATTTCTTGGACATTATGGAAAAGCATCTGCTTTTGTAACTTATGTAGGAAGATTTTGTGTAAGCTATTGTCTGGAACAAAAAGTACTGTTTCTTTAAAAAACACAAACAAAAATACTTTGTAATCCAGTGATCTACAGAAACCTTGGAAACTGAGTAACCGTTAAAGTGTGTGGTAAATAACAGTGATGTGCCACCGGGATCTGCAGAAACGAGGACGTTTTTCTCCCAGCTGTTGGGAGGGCTGCCAGAAGATGACCTTCAGAGGTCATTCATCCTTGAGGATTACCTCAGGTGAAGAAAACTGCCTTATCCAGGCAGACTCCTTCCAGGGAAAGCCCATATCCAACAACTGGTCTGCATAAGTGTGAAAAGGCCTGCCCTTCTTGCCTCAACTCAGGACAACTCTGAAGGGCCATCCCAGGTCCCCCACAGGGTTAACTGAGTCTTTCATTAGGACAGTATTACAACTTCTTCTGCCAAACCTGCTGCCTTCCCTTCCCCACTGCTACACCCTCAGGACACTCCCCAGTAGGCATCCTCTTCATGAATCTGAATCGCAGAGTCAGCTTCTGACAAACCAAACCTGCAACACCAAGTGAACTTATGTGATTATGTGATGTATGATACTGTATCATTGCCTAAAAGGATGAACTGACCAAATGACTAAAAAGGAAGAAAAATTTGTACCACACACCAAAATCAGACTATTCTTCATTCATAAGAGATAAAAACTAACAGTCTGGAAATGATAAGTGAGTTAACAAGATGGGAAGCTTAAAAGGTGAGATGGCATGATGTAGGGATGGATACATATGCATAGCATTACCTGGCACTTATGCTTTTGCCATCACCTGCTTAACCAGACACACTATTTTGGGAATACAATGACCAGTAAATTAATAAATTAAAATGTATACACATTAACATCTGAAAACAATATGCATACCAAAGTTTTGGAGGTCAGTGTACTGGTGGCAAGTTTCCGATGTGGTGAAGGGGAACCAATTAGCATCACTGTGAGTTAGGACACCACGAGGCCAATGTTGGGAAGCATTCCCTTCCCAGTTCCTCTGTTTTTGTAACATCTGAGGTTGTGCACTCTCTGAATTCTTGTGTTCCTGGAGATTTATAGTTGTGGCTGCTGTTTTACTTTTAAATAAATTCTTGTCTAGGGAAACGTCAGTTAATGTCACAAGAAAGCCTTCAGATGAAGAACCATTGGCAAAGGTGAAAGGATCACTGTCAACATGGAAGAAAAGCCCAGCCACAGAGCTGTTTGACAGTGCTGACAAGATTAAAGGATGTGTGAAGTCTGGAATGACTGAATATGGTAACGCCTTCCTTCCAATGCAAGAATTTCAAGACAAAGATGGAGAATAAAAGCTAATAGTTTTGTTCTGTAGCTCAGTTGATCTCTGTCTAACTTTTGTTGGATTATTTGTTTCGAGAATCATATTTGTATGCATTTATTTCCCCTAAAGTCTGTGTATTTATTATTTCAATAAATAAATTTGGCAAAAGCAAAAAAGAAAACAACTTCAATATAACATTTTTTCAACCTGCTATAACATTGATTATACTTAATATTTTTTTTATTTCTCATGAGAATATATATTTTGATTTGAGTGTTTTCCTAACTTCTTTCCACTTTTCATAAATCCAACTAATGTGTAAATAAAAAGACAAGCATAATATTGTAAGAAACCTAGAGAGTTTTCTGAAATCCATCATATGTTAGTTACTTACCCAAACTTTCTCCAATGTCTAAAACTTGGTTCAATACAACCAGATGAACAATATTGCTTTGAGTTTTTAAATGTTATCAAAATGCTTAGATTTACCCCAAACATGAATTGGCTGTTAGAGTTAAGATGAAGATATTCTTCTTTTTTCAATGACTCTTTCTTATAATATGCTATTTATTAAAATAAAGTATGAATTATTTAACTGACTGCCATAAGAAATCTAAAACTTCTATGTGTTGGTAGCAAGATTGAGAAATGCAATTAAAATCGTAAAATAAATATCCACGTCACACAGATGGGTAATGGAGAATAAGACTCATTGTCTAAGAATTTAATTTGACCAGAGTAATTTTGACGTTTATGTTCACAAAAGGAGCCTGAAACTAAGCCTGTGTACTAGAAAGAGCTAACTTGCTCTATATAAAAACACAGAAAGTATTTGTTTTTCTCTCTGAGTATAAAGGAGGCAAAGAATAAAAGGTGAGAAGAGAGAGAAAGAGAAAAAGGGAGAGTGGGGAAACAGATAGCAAGGGGCAGGAGCAAGATTTGTAAAAATGGCTAAGACACTTGACAATACAGAGGATCTAATAATCAGATGAGAATGTTCGTGTGGTTGTAAACGGCTCCTTATTCCCAAATTTTCAGTGAAGTCAATTATACCCATAAAGGCCTTCAGTGAGGGGTGTATGTGAAGTGTGTGTGTACATGTGCATGTGTGTGCATGTTTGTATAATAAAGGAGTGAATTCTATAGTTTATGGACTTGTGTGAGGAAAGGTGCATATTTAGGATGACGACTAGAAGGAGAACTCAGGTCAAAGGTGAACTTGAGAGAAGAATTCCCCTAGGAATTTGCAGACTTCTTGAGGACAGCCTTGGACTTCTCACAAATCATAGCATGGGAGTAGGTTTAGCTGGTCTTACTTAAATATTATAGATTTGTCCCAGCTGACACTTGGGGTTCAAATCTGGGCATGGCACATTTTATCATTTAAAATTCATCAATACCAATTCCTGCTAAATATTACTCTGGTATTCTCTAAGGACTTGGTTTAACGTCACCATGACTCTTTTCTTAAGATCAGAAACCTTCTGAGTTATGCTGATTCAAACTTCAAACCAGGAAGAACAATCTTTCTCCACCCCAGCTCCCTCTATTGCATTAAGAGGCTGATGCTAACTTCTTTAGTTAGATCTTTATTTAAGCTTTCTGCCCCAGTTTGAAACCCCAAATCCTGCTACCACTCCTATCTTCCTATTAAGCAATGCTTGTTCCAATTCTCTATAAATCTCTCTCTTTCGTCACAAACCCAGGTATTGAAGAAAAGCACCAACACGGTGACATTCTCCCTAGATGCCTTCTAACCAAGACAGAATCACTGTTGGAGACTTTCTTCTCTGTGTCTTTTACTCCTCCAGTCTCTTCCTCTTCTTGGAGCATTTGTTACTTACTGAATATGCAACTACAGTTTGCAAATCCTTTTCAACATTTAGAAATTTTTATCATCTTACTTTCTATTGATAGGAACTGATTCTTTTCCTCCTCTCACTGAAAAACAGTTCCCTTCTCAGAAAAAAAAAAAAAAAAAAATGTGCTGGGTTTACATTTGTTTTATCCCAGGATCAGATTCCTAAAGCTGAGAAAGTGATGGTAATTCATCTACTACCTCCCTGCAACTCTTCACAACAAAAAAATGACTAAAAAGTAGTGAACAGAAAACACCAAAACTAGGATATTTTTCATAAGCTTTTAATTTATAATGTATCTCACCTATGTATTTTTACTGTACAACACATATTGTCTGCTATATCCCTTTTGGTTCCTCCACAATAAAATACTTAGTTTCATTATTGTTTTTCCCATGCCTGATTTTTAAAATACATATTCACTTCAAGACTTAATTGAATATAGATATAAATAAGAAAGTTTTAAAAATCACACATAACTAGCATGTCTGTATTATTTCTTATCCAAATGGGGACTTTTTAGAGTGAAAGGGGGTGTTATTAATTACTTTGGGACAATTGACTGTACCAGGTGAATCAAGACACATGGTCACCCTAACAACCTTCCAAAATTTATTCTATGAATATGCACACTATAAAGTGCCTACCTATCTAGACAAACTGTATGGTACTATAGTTTTGGTGGGCTTTCCTTTTTTAACATCAAATGGATATAGTTACTTCTTTGTCAGTAGGTATCAGCCACATAATCATTGCAATAGCCATAGTGACTTGCACTTAGGAAACACTGTTAGCTATCCTTATTAGTTATTAAAATTACGTTATTACTATAGTCCCTTTTCTATAAATAAATCAAAAAATATTTTTAAAAATAGTTATTACTACTGTTTTGCTATTATAAACAATGTCATAATAAATATTTTTGCACCTATAAGTTTATGCACTTCTTTAATTATGATACAATTCTAGAAGAGGAATTTTGGAATTAAAAATATGTAATTTTACAGCTGGTGACACATTCATATGCTATTTTTTTAAAAGTATCAGTATATGTGCCCATTAGAAATGTTTGAGAGCGTCAACTTTTTTATATCCTTGATAACAATGAATTTTATCAATCTTTTTTATCTTTGCCAATTTAATGAATAGAAATTGTACTTGTCAGCAGAGAAACAGAACCAATAGGCTATACATATATAGAGAGAGTTTATCTTTGAACAACACAAATTTGAACTGCCGGGGTCCAATTACACGCGGATTTTTTTTTTTTTTTTGGTAAATACTGTAACCCTTTGTATCCATGACTTTTGTATCCATAATTCAACCACCTGTGGATCAAAACAGTATTTTCTCATTCCCAACCGCGGATGGAAAGTTCTGCTCTGAATCTGCCCTTGTTTGAATCAGCCGATGCGAAGGGCTAACTGTAGTTATGTTTTGGTGGGAGTCAAGTTATATGCAGATTTTCAACTGCATGGGCTGGCAGCACCCCTAACCCCGACGTTGTTCACTGGACAACTGTATATGGAAAGAGATTTATGATGAAGAATTGGCTCATGGGATTATGGAGGCTGAGAAGTCCCATGATTCAAGTCTGCAAGACGGAGGCTCAGGAAAGCTGGTGCTGTGATTCAGTCCAAGTACAAAGGCCTGAAACCCAGGAGCACCAATGTCCACAGTTAGAAGATAGATGTCCCTGCTCAAGCAGAGAGCAAATTTTCCCCTCCTCCTTTTTCCGGAATTTTCCAGGGTGAAACTGGAAACTGGCTTTCCTAGGAGGAGTGCAAGGAGAGTAGGAAGAAAGAAGCAGGCCACTCCAGGTTGGTAAGTGGCAGGTTTAATAAGTAAGGAAACTTACTTGTGAGGCTTGTCTTGGGCGCCACAAGATGAGTAGATCTCTATCCCCTCCCCCCAACAGAATCTTAAGTTTATATAAAGACCTTAACAGGGTTCAATCAAGTATACTGTCCAGGTGGTTTCATCATTTTCCTCTCTCAAGGCTCTCCTTACTCATTATCACCGCTGCTGGAAACAGGTAAGTCTTCTACGGCCTTAACCAATCTGTTGGTAAGCACAGTCCCTGGCGTCTACCCCAGTTTTACTTTCTTTATCTCAAATTAGCCACATAAAAGTCTTTTGTGTATTAAAGCCATCCTTCCCACCCAGGAAGGATTTGTGTGTGTGTACTTTGTTTATTTTTCATTTAGCCTGCGTTTTTAAGATGTTTTCCTTTCACTTCTTCCTAGGAATGTATCCTTGAAATGTGTACCTTCTCCAGTGAGGCCAGGGACTTGCTCCTGTAGCTAGATACTTCTGGAAACACCAGGATAGGGAGAAATGCTGAAGTGGTTTTTAAACAATCAGGATCTAGAATTTATTGTGGACCAAAAACTCTGTTCCCTGGTAGACCAAGTAGCCTTTTCACCCCTAGTATATGTGACTCCAGTAGATTCTGATTTTATGCATATGGGAGGAAGGGATGGTGGGGAAGGGTTAAAAAACAAACCCAGTTTCTATAACTCAATGGTAAAGAAGAGTCTACTGAGCTCTTTAGATATGAGTGTTATTAGAAGAGTTGAATGCATTTGGCTAATTAGAAGTGAGAGCAGAAGAAACTCTGTAAACACTAGAAAAACCTTGAAAAATCTATTTATTTATCAATAAGTTGTTCTCAAATTTCTGCCCAGCACCTAGAGTTTAATAGTGCACGTGCATTATAATGTAATATTTCGGTGTAGGGGGTCCCTATAAATTCGTATTTCAAGTGGAGAATTATCATACAAAATACAATGTCAAAATAATATTTGAGGAGACCTACTTTAGCTCCTATAATTTCTCACTTAAGATTTAAGTAATGTTGGTATAAATCATTCAGTAAGAAACAGATTTTCTTTCAGCTACTTTCTAGCTTTACTCTTAAGTACAACTGAGACAAAATGCTGCCTAAGTGTCTATTAAAGAAATAATGGGAAGATAGAAAGATCATTTTAAAAGATTCAGGTGGAAATTTGGAGTCAGCTGTTTTAAAATTTATGAACAGCAGCAATAATTTAACTTGTGATGGGGACAATTTTTATTTCCATTCCCACGAATGCTAATGTTCACTCTCAGTTATTAAAATTAATCGGACTCAATTATATTCTGTGGGCTGTGTTCAGCTGTACTGATTGATAATAGCAACAAACATTAAGTATGGTTTTGTGATCTGTGACACTGTATGGCTGTTAACACCAAATAGAAAAGGGTTGACAGAGTGTCCTTTTGACCCAAAATGCAAGACCCATTAGGAATTAATGGTAATGGTATTCTAAAGATAATGTCATTCATTTATTCAACAAATATTTACTGACTCTGTCCATAGATTCATGCTTACAGATGGGAAACTAACATTTATTGAGCACTTCAGTATATGCAAAGAACTGTATTAGACTTGCTACACTTTTTAATTTAATCTTCAAGGCAGTCACATGAGAATAGGTGTCATTACTACTGTTTTCAGATGACAAAATATAAATTTATCAAGGCAGGTAACTTTCTCAAAGTCAAATAAAGGGTAAGCAGTAGCCCTGTAATTCACATTCATAGCTTCTGTAATTCATGTTTTCAATTTTCATTGTGCCCTGTTCCAATTTACTGGGTGGAATCCAAGAAGCATAAGACATTGTTTATTCCTATTGTCAAAAGCTAACAGCCTAATTGAAAAGACAAGATATGCAAATGGTCATTCATTCTACAAACATTTTTAAGCCTTTATAATGAACAATATTTTATAAAGGTGGAGAAAAGTACAAGTCACTGGTAAATTCAAATTATATCCCTTGCATCAAGTAATTCAGAAATTAGTTTCATTTGTTCTTTTATGGATAAATAGTATTATTCATGTTTTAAAAATCTACCTCAGTAAAATACCCTCTTCTTTGAAACTGTTGGTAATAATCTGAAGCATGAAGTTTTCCAAGGAATGGCCATTTTCTGATGCTTGCAAACTTAATGAGGGCCTTGGATTTAACTTAAAATATAAGAGCTGACCATAGGGGTGTATGTGGAAACCAAATTCATGAATTTTCTGGTTCTTATGCATGTTTGTACATATGTGTGATTGTAGACTACATTGTATCTTATATTAAAATAGTGCAAGCTTTTTCATATGTCACTTGGGAATCAATAGTGTACTCATTGTATCCAAAAGAAAGTCCCTATTTATGTCCCCAAACTTGTTTCCATGCAGTTTTCCATCTCAGTGAATGGCACCACCATCCATCCAATTGTTCAAGCCAAAAACCTAGAAATCACCTCTGATTCCTTGCTTTTTCAACCCATGATTCCATCACCTATATAACCAAACAGTATGTCTTTCACTTCACATCCACGGTATGTACATACTTCTCTCCATTTTCACTTCCTCCACCATAATCTACCCCACCGCCTCCTGACATCTGACTTATGACAATAACCACCTCACTGATTATTCTGCTCCCATTCCTGCCCCTACCCCATATCTTCTCTACATTGTAAATCCAGTCTTTTTTTTCTTTTCTATATAGTTCAGATCTTGTCTCGTCTCTATTTTAACACTGAACAGCATTCAATTCATTTATCGATTGCTTTAACGATAACATCGTCTCAAACTCTTTTTTGTTACTTTGTTTTTACCATTTCAGTCCTAAGATCCTCTCCTTTTATGATGTGAGGACCAGCAGCATGATATTCCTGGCGAAGGTACAAACACCCCATGAAATCAGGCACAGTGGCTCACATCTTACATTGCAATTCCACCAGGAGCTTGTACTGTAGCCATAACAGGGCACTTCTTTGATTGTTTTGAGATAGATTCAGGCTGCAACTCTGTGATGTTTTGGCAGTTCTGTTGCTGTTGTGTTGTTGTTGTTGTTTAGCTTGAATACAAGCATTTTCTTAGCTCACCTTGGTTCCAAAGACTGAAATATCCATCAATCCTGGGAATGGAAGGGAGGGTACATATATATTTTAAAGCAGGATGTACTCCTTAAGAAGATTTTTTTTAAGCCTACTTTAAAACATTGATCCCTTTTGAGCTAAGAGTTTCTTGACACGAAAGATGAAAAGTAGAGCTTTAGGTCCATATGGATCTCACTCTAGAGGATCCCTGTACTCTTTCCTTGAGAGCTCTGCTCAGATGTCCAGTGCTCTGTGAGCAGTCACATCCTGGTTATCCTTGGGAGGTATAGCAGGCCATTAGAATATGAAGGAATAAATTCACTCAAGAAGGCTGAATGATCAAAAATGATGGGGTCAGAATATGATGTGGGTGCTTTGATACTAGGAAGCATAAATCCACAGAGAAAATGTAAGCCCCACGATCTTTTCTGTATACCGTCAGGGGTATAAAAACTGACTTTGTAACATCAGGTTTTCCACTCCGAATCCACCAGTTTTGCAAACCTCTCATTAATGAAAAGCAAACGATGTATTAATTTTAATGTAACCTCAATAAAGAGTCTTATGTTGCATTTTCAACGCCACATGAATTATTATTAGTGACTGGTTTGATAGTTATTTTGAATCTTCAGAGAGCATTCCTACAGAAGTCATAACAATGCCAGAAATTGTGAAAGGTGTAGAATTTTAAATAAAATCATCAGGGTAGAAGCAAACAAGTGAGCAAAGGAATAATGTATTGTCATATTTGTTTACTTGTTCATTTTGTATATTTTGGCTACACACACAAAAGGTAAAGACAAAAATGAGATCAGAAACCGAAACAAGACTGAAATCATTATAATATTTAAGCAATAGATTGATGTCTGGGCTTCCAACACAAAACAGGGAAGAGAGTTTTACACAGGACTTACATGAGTTTTATTATCTGATAAAAGCAAGCTTACGAGATCTTTTAAAAAGAGTTTTCCTGCCACTAATGGCTAGAAATAACTTATCTCATAGGTTTTTGTTGTTGTTGTTTTTTTTCTTTAACAAGTGTTATTGAGAAGCAACAGTAAAGAACATGGACTTTGGAACACAGTTCCTGAGTTCAAAGCCTCAGGTCTTACTCTGAGACTCAGTTTCCACATCCTTAAAATAACATTAACGATAATATCTACCTCCTAGGACTCTTATAAAGGTTACAAGAAAATTAAGTGAAATGTACTGTACTGTTCAAGAAAAACAGTAATATAAATGTAACGAGTTTAGAATGGTTCTTGGCACAGGATAAGCACTCTGTGTGCTCTGATGATGGTGGTGATGATTACAGAAAGGCTTATGATAAAAATCACCAGTTTCCTTCCACAACCCTCTCCTGTCCAGTCTGCCTCCACTATTTTTAACTATTGAACAGGTTTAGTGCTTCTGGTTGTTAATTTCACAGTGCTAAATAACATTCTAACATTTGGTTTGTCAACATACAAACCTTACCAGAATGCTCTCTTCCCCCATTCCTGTGTCCCTATTCTCGTTCCTTCACTGAGCAACTCCAAGGACTCTATCTCTTAACATGTATATCCCCTGACTCTTAGGTTAAGGACAATAAGTCATATTAAGGAAATTGACTTTAAGCATAGCTCCACAGAATCTGAAAAACCACAGGCTATCCTGCAAATATTTATATTGACCTGACATAAATAGTAATGGCCTATTATCAAATCACTTTTCTCATGAAATTTCTGCAACACCCAAGCTATCAGTATTACAAATGCTTTGCTTTCTGGTGATGTGACCTAATAGGGGGATTTTGTGAGAAACCAGAGAAAAAGGTGAGCTTGCTCAGTTTAACCATGCACGTCCCAGGAAACAGGCCCCATGTGGTTTACGATTATAGTGTAGATGCTACTTGTTATTGATTGAAGGGACATGCATATACTTGACCTGCCAAGCTTTTACCTGGGAGTCTCAACATTCTGCATTAACAAGGGAAAGGATCTGAAGCGTACTAATGCTTGCAACTGGCTCTGAGACGCATGGAAAATAAGACGAGTCAATGGATGGGCAGATGGGTAGATAGAAGGATGGGTATGTGGTAAAGCAAATATAGCAAGACATTAATAATTGCAGCATTTAGATGGTAATTGTGTGGGTGTTCACTGTACTATTCTTTCAGTATCTCTGCATGTTTCACAATTGTTATCATGAGATGTTGAGGGGGGAAAAAAGAGAGTCGTGATTTTCTTCTATTAGCATTGATAATGAATGAAGGTAGTTCGCGTGGCGACAGGGCTACATGATTTTTTTCAGGGAAAAAGAAGAAGAACACATTAATCTGATTATGCACTCTGAGGCCCTAAAAGTCTTCCTTATACTTTAGGAATGAAATATCTCTGTCCTGAACCTATCTAAGATAGATTATTAACCATTAACAAATTTGATAGTTAAAATAGTCCACTAGGGTATATAGTTTTCAATAATGTTGCCTTCTAGTAACCCCCTAGAATGATGAGCTTGCATCAGTCTTTACCCCCCAAAATTACCTGTGTTGGCCTGTGAAATAGATTTTCTTAATCTTGTATCTTCAAATGTTAGTGTCAGGAAAGGTCAATAACTTGAGATTTAGCTTCATATTGAAGTATGACCATCTCTGAATCCAGTTTGAGAGAGCGCATTCCAGGAAGAAAGTTTAAATCAGGACATACAAATGCAGAAATATGAGGATGGTTTAGCAACTGATAAGGAGCCAGGTATGACTGGAGTAAATATGATGGGAAAGTAGGTCTGAGGATGTGGGAAGGGTCTCAATTACAAGTCAAGCTCAGTGATTTAGACTCTGTTCCACAGGAACGAAGAAGCCATCAAAAGGTTTTTTTGTTGTTGTTGTTTTTTAATCAAAAGGGTATGACTAGATGTGTGGTTTAGAAAAGTGACTGTCCTGGAGTAATAGAGAATGAACTGAAGATAAAGTGAAATTAAAAGCAAAACAGCAGATTAGGTAGAAGTTGTTCATTCCTCTCTCTCTCTTTAACCTTTCACTATCTCACCTCCTCATTTTCTTGGCTTCTATGTTTTGGGGAAAGAGACTAGTATCTATTTATTTGTGCAAATATGTGTGTGCATGCTCCTCTGTGTGTGCATACCAGATTGAGTCTCAAACATTAGTATGTGACAGAATCGCCTAAGGAGGTTGTTAAAAATGCAGGTGCCAGGGTGCCACCCCAGACCTTCAGACTCCGGCAACAGCTCATTAGTGAGACGCTCTGAACGTCTCTAACAAGCATATTCCACCAAATGATGTACCCACAAATGAACTTCTAGCAAACAATCCACTGATCGTTTCATAAGGGCGACATCTGTCCTGCCTTTGGCTTGATGTTTCATTGAATTTTTATGAAAAGTACAATTTGATGTCTGATTTGAGTTATCGCAGACATTAGTGCTGTAAAGACATTTGCCTGCGGGGCTCCCACAGAAGAATTAACAATGACTTCATTATCACAATGAGCTGTCATTTAAAGTCTTATCTAGGAGAGAATACAAAGCCAACTGCCATTTACTGAGAGCCCATAGACTGAACTTGGCACCCGAATTGCTGTTTTCCCGTAGGAAACTGTGAAAGTCTAAGCTTCCTGAGGACAGGGTGCCACTGTTGACACAGACAGTGGCCTGACTACCAAATGCTGTTAATTAATGCTGTCCTTGTTAGAACGACAGATAAGCATTCCTTCAATATTATGTATTCTCGCATTCATTGACTCATTCAGTTAGACTGGCAATACCCACGAAATTTAAATTAAACAAAACGGTGAACAGCGCACATCTGAGTATGAAGCAAAACTCATTGGTTAGAAATGGACTGAGTGAGTTGTCTCCATCACTTCCTTGAAAGATCAACTTGGAAAAACCACTGAGACCCTCATTTTCTTTTCTTTTACAAAGTGGAAACCCCTGCCCTACCGACTTTGGAGAGTTATTATAGGATCAGTAAGATAATGCACATAAAATCACTTTGAAAACTATAAATAATATGTCTGTACAATAAATAACTAAAGACTACGATAACCACCTAATCACTGCATTACATGCTCAAATGTGTTTTGCAACAAAGGAAAAGGTAACCTCTTGCCTGTGTACATGTGTATGCACGTACACACACACACACACACACACACACACACACACACACACACAGTTCTCTTTGGATAACTCTACCTCAGCACAAGCCTCCATACTCCATAGACAGATGATAGGCCTAATTGACAAAATGATCTCAGAACTAACAGAGACAAGGAGAGGAGAGGAGAGAATCATTTCTTTATTAGCAGCACGTTGAGTGCTTTTTATGCATTTATCTCATCAAACCATATAATCTACTTTACTATTCTTACCCATCCCCTTTGCACAAATGTGGAAACTGACGCATAGGAGGTAAGTTACTTTGCCCAGGATACAGGCTAGTAAATGGTAAAACTGGGTTTCAGCTCTAGTATGTTTAACCTGCAAAACCTGGGCTCTTTCTCTTCCTATGCCTTATTGAACAAAATAATAATAATAACAATAGTAATAATAATAATACTGAACAATGCAATGTTTTGCATTAAGCCTTGAATATATTTTTTCTGTAGTATGTTCAAGTGCAGGTATCTCAATGTCCCACAATATCACCATGACAACTGATCCAACTCAAGGCTAGCTTTCCTTTAACGTGTTCCAAATTACCTCTGTGGCTGGGGTGCGCCAGGGTTTGCTGGCCGTGTGAATTAAATAGAGTCCATCAGAGTGATGAGTAAACTAATTGCCACTAAATGTCTGGACTCATCAACTTTTGATGTGCAGATCTGGATTTCTGGGTTCAGCCAAATACAAGGAAAGCCTGAAAAGAATCGAACTAAGGGCTGTGCAAGAAATAAGGGTGGAAATAGAACAGAAGGCTCAACTTCGTGTTAGACGAGACAGGAGTTTGCTATTTTCCTGTCTGTTGCTGTCTGTGTTCTTCCTACCAACACACAAACTTGTCTTGGAATCCTGGCTGTGCTGTCCCATGTGTATATCTTACAAGGTTTAACCTTAACTTGCTAAACTACCCCTTCTGTCTACCCCAGGGCATCACAAGAAAGTCAGCTCTGTGTTTCAAAGATAGTCTTTCTCCATCAATCATATAGGGTGTGTAGAAATATGAAAGGGAGAAAGTATTAAATCTGTAACAAAAGTAAACTTTTGCCTGTCATCTTAGGCTAGTGGATTAACAAGCCAGCCTATGTACTTCTACTGAATGACTAGAGTTGAGTTTGTTTGAGTAAATTTGAAGGTAGGTGCTGAAGAGAGCTGAAGAGCTATGCTTAATAAGGAGAAATATTTGGGGGGTAAATTGGGCAGAAGAAGAGCAAAGAAATGAAAGGAGAAGATTCCATGATGTGTATCTTCTCCCATGACTTCCGTAAGTTTCAGAAAGTGTAATAATCTTACAAAATGCTCCATGTGAGTGGATTTCTCATAGAAACTGGTGGAAGGGTTGAGTTTTATGTCTGGGCTGGTGTGGAACAAAATAGAAAGTATATGTACAAATGCTAGAGTAGGAAGCCTCATGAACCACAAGAGCAGATGACTTGTGAAATATCGACAAGATCTTTAGACTTCCACAGAACATAAAATCTGTAGTTAGAAGCAATTTTTTAAATTAAATTTATTGGGGTGACAATGGTTAGTAAAATTACATAGGTTTCAAGTGTACAGTTCTATAATACATCATCTATTAATATATATCACATTGTGTGTTCACCACCCAGAGTTAGTTCTCATTCCATTACCATATATTTGACCCCCTTTACCCTCTTGTACTATCCCCACTTCCCCCTTACCCTCTGGTAACCATTAAACTGTTGTCTGTGTCTATGAGTTTTTCTTTCTTTCTTTGTCTTGTTGCTTTCAGTTTTATATCCCACATATCAGTGAAGTCATATGGTTCTCTACTTTTTCTGTTTGACTTATTTCACATAGCATAATAATCTCAAGATACATCCATGTTGTTGCAAATGGCAGTATTTCATCTTTTCTTATGACAGAGTAGTATTTCATTGTGTAGATACACCAGCAATTTTGATTTGATTTATTAAGGGTAAGAGTCTTCCACGTTGCATATGGATGACATGTGAATAGATACAAGAGTTTTCACCTGTTCATCTTTTAATTCATTGGTTCATTCACTCAACACCTATTCTAGTTACTATGCTAGACAATCTGAGTAGAAACATAAATAAGTTATTGTTCAGTGCTGCTCAAACTTGTGTGCCTAAAAATTACTTGGTGATTGCTAAAGATGCAGATTCTGGAGTTTTTCTCCCCATTCCCACTTAAGCTGATTTACTAAGTGTGGAATGGGGCCTCAAAAACTTACATGTTGCCTATGGACTGCTCTTTAAAAGAATACAGACCTAATCTTTCAAAGTAGGGAAGATAGAGACATAAATAGAGATAATTCTTATAAGTATTGTAGGTGTTGTGATTGTAGCATATACAGTGGAGGAAACTAAAGAGAGACGGTTCATCGCTTCCCATGGAAAGGACTTAATGAAGGGGGAGGGGTAACACTAAGGCTGATATTGAAAATTGACTAGGAGTTGAACAAGGGTGGGAGTGGATAGCTAAAGAGGAGTAACACAAAGCAGGTATGGAGGCATGAGTGGGCACAGAGACATGCAAGATATTGGGGGTGGTTGAGACTGGGGTCAGCAAAGAATGCAGCAAAATATGCTACTGGAGATGAACATGGAAGAGATTGGGGAAGGCTTTGACTGCCATACAGGGGGCTGGACAATAGGGAAACCACTGGAAGAATTCACAGACAGTGGATGGAAGGGTAATATAGTTCAACTTTCGTATTTAAAGTTTACTGTGGCTACCAAGTAAGAAGATAACATGGAATCACGGCTGACTTCTGAATGAAAGCTTAGGAAAGCTGATTGTGATACAATCTCCAAGTTGTAAGATGCAGTTCCTTAGAAGACAAAAGTAACCTCTGAGGAATCAGAAAGAGAGCAGTAACGGCATCCTTCCCCGTGACCCCAAGACTATGAATGTATTTCTGCTGTGCCCATATTATCATCTGGAGTAGGGAATAATGGGTTTCATGCAAGTCTTATGTAAAATTATATTTCTTTTTATCTGTCTCATCAATAGACTCTTCCAGGCTCCTCCAGCATTCCAGTGTCCATCTCCAAAAGCTTGAATTTCTAAATCTGAAGGCTGAAAGGAGATAGATGGTCTTGTGTTCTGTTTTCACTCCTGTTATCCCTTATACTGTCACCATTCTGTATGTTTGTAACCGAAGGTTTACTACAGTCTGATTTTCAATCTGCAGATTTGCAAATTGAATTCAGTATTTATTTAATGCCTAGAAAGTCACAAGTCCCTTAGTCATTTTGAGTCTGACTCTGGTATCAAATCATGTCTAGACTCGTCCATATGAGGGATCTATAGAATTGGATAAAATTGAGTAGTATCGTTACTTAGGTAAAGGGGGGGGAATCAGAGATAAAGATGGTCATGTTCCGTTCATTCTTTAATTTGTACTAAGTATCAATCGTTTAGTCTTTATTCGGGGTTGAATGGCATCCTAACTGCCTGGCTAAGTCAGTTTGATTTCCAAAATGCCCCCCTTGTGCTTTCATATCCAGGAAAACTTACGTAGGCATGTACATGCATGGTCACTCTGATGTCCTTTAGATATGGAGTTGGTAAAATCTTATCAGTCATAGTCAACAAATAGTAATTCAGCAAATGATTGAACAAAACAGTATTAAAGACAAGCAAATAAATATTAGCACCATCCTAAGTGAATATAAATAAGTAACATGCTATCACTCATTTGAAAGCAAAATGAGGTTTTAAAAAAAAACCATCAGCAACCATCTATTTCATTACAATGACATCAAATAGTGGAGATTTAGGATTGGAACCAAAGTCAGAAAACCTCACATTCCACCTTTCCTGTTAACAAATTCTTTAACAATTATTATTGTAGTAGTAAGTACTACCATTTATTTATCATCCAGAGAGCTTAAGATTATTACCCACAGGTGTTGGGTAATAAGGCCTGGCTTCAAACCCAGGCCCATAGATTCTAATGAGCATACACTAGCCACTTGGATTATCCTTCCTTAACTTCTCTGCCTCCTTCCAGCGATAAGGATACCCTCCTGACATTCCTGCATATAAACTGATGGAATCTGAAATTGAGACTAGACATTGTCTTCAAACTCAGTAACTGTAGCCTCTTCGTTCCCATACTTGCTTGCACAAACTCCCATTGCCTTAAGATGGTTACAAGCAGTGCTGCATATTGCTATCCAGAATAGGCATAGCCTATAGGAGATATCTGGAATTGGAAAACTCAAGGCGTCAACCAGGTATAAAATGGCAGACTTATTCTTTTATTTTAAAGTGGGAAGGATGATGCAAGTAATACAAGTACATGACTACGTCAGGACTGTGTTTTCCTCAAAGCTGAGTCACTGGTGAGAAGAGCAACATTGGATGAGAATGAGATGCACTTGGGCTCTGGTGCCAAGACGAGCCTTCCTGATATTTCAAGAGAAGGATTCAGGAGAAAAGACTAGCGGCTTGTTGATATACCAGCATTTTCCTCAGGATGACCTATCACCTACACAAAGTGCTTTTTCAACAAGAAAAACTGGACTCTGGTCCTTTCTTAGGCAGCAGGCAGCTCTGGGACTTGGTAAGTCAAGTCATTCCTTCCCTAGACCTCATTTGCTAACCTTTACAATAGATGTGTTGAACTGAATGATCCCTAGTGCTTCTTTCCAACTCTTGATTGACTTTCTAGGATCCAGAACAAACTAAACCTCTGGTGTAACTATATGTACAAGAATAATCTTATTAAGGAAGCAGAGAATGTCTCCAAGATACCACAGGTCTTCCTGCTTCATTCATTCCTATACTGTAACTAGTAGAGACAGTGTCATGTTTGATTCTTTCATCAGGAAATAAAAAGAGACGATATAGTCATACTTTAAAAAGTCTATCATTGTGATTCAAGTAATTGGGGGAGCAAGGAGGGGAGTTGCAATTCAGAATCACCTAGAAGCTTTTCCAAGCTACACTGGCCACCTACTCCTCTGCCTTCAAGGGTAAGTGGAGAGAGCTCTGTTTGTTGGGAAAACTGCCTAAAGGATTCTTTTAATCAACCAGTTGGAGAAATCAGTGGTGTAAACCAGCAACCTCTGGAGCAGGCCTGAGCTTGTTAAGGGGAAAATCAGCTGGGAGAAGTTGAGGAAGGAAGAAAGATAAGGAGCAAGGAGACAGAGGCAACTTCTACTGACTGTCCTATGAGAAGTTGCCCCTTATTTGAGCAAGCAGCCAACTCAGGATGTCTTTCTCTGTTTTCAGTAATCTCAGATTTAATTGAGTGACTCTAATTGATGCTCAAAATTGGTTTTTCCTAGATGGAGTTTTGTGTGTACATGTGCATGTGTGTGTGTTTGTATGTGTGTGTATTATAGCTGCATATTTTTACTGTTTCACTGTTGCTATTTTATGGAGTGACATTTTGGATTATTTTATTTCATTCATTCAATTGCTCTTTTACTTTCACTCTTAAAAGTGGAACAAGAAGTGGCAGAGTGATAGAGGTGGTTATAACAATAGTCCATGCCCCAAAGAAAACAAATGCCTCCATCCCAGTTAGTAGCTCTGCATAGCTCTTGGGTGACAGCATGATGCTAAATTCAGTCAGTTCAGACATGCTGGCGCAGCTCTGTATTAGATAACAAGTGTTGGGAACAATGTGGAGAAGAGGGAACCCTGGTGCACTCTTGGTGGGAATGTAAATTGATGCAGCCACTGTGGGGACAGAGCCAGGAGTGCAGTTTCCAGGCTCTCAGCCTCACATGGAAAGGTGCTGGCTCAGGTAGTAAATGGCCATCAAGTATGATTAGATGGCCGTCAGCTGTAACCAGTGAGCCATTGGCTACTAATATAACTGCCGTGGCTACCCTAGCAGCAAATGGGGGCTAGCAAGAAAATGGTGGCTGAACTAGCAAGTGTGGATTGCAGAGAGGCGGATGCCGCCAGCGAGAATATAGTGGTATGACTCCGCCATCTATGGCTCCGTGGGTGTTCCTTTTTGGCCTCACTATATCCTGCGTTCTTATGTGGGGAGGGGACCAGAGACGCTGCAGGCCACCCTGCAGGCCACCCCACACGACAATTGAATATTGTTTTTTCTCAGGATCATGCAATAAACAACTGATTCCAAAGACTGCATGCTTTCTGCCACATCTCTCTCCCTAAAATAAGACATTACTAACAAAAGCAATTAGAGGGAAAAAATAACAAAAGCATGATGATATAACAAAGCCTGAGACAAAACAAATTAGCACTAGAGTATTCAAATTTTCATGACTTTTTTTTCCTACTACAACTAAATTTCAGAAGTGAAGAAGTGATTTGCATAGTTGCTCTCCAGTCAGTTTACTGGACATAGTAAATGGATGATGCAATGTTCACTTTTTAAAAAGTTTTCATGAATCAGGAGACTAAGAAAAATAATGAGTACGTACATAAATCAAAAGGAGAGATCTGGGTAAAAAAGTCTAGATATGGAAAATAGAAACCTTTTTTTTTAGGTCAAACAAAATGTCAAAGTTGTGAAATCCAAGAGAAAAAAATTGGCAATAATTATCAAACATTTCCAAAAACAGAACTTTTTAAAAATCTACAGAAGAGTAAGATATCAATTTTGATTAGTAAGATGCTTGAAGTTGGATAATACAGCCAAACTTCCCAGTGACTATACAACAATGAATTCCAAATTAAAACACATTTGCTATAGAGTTTTAGACTGCATTTCATATTTGCTGAGTTTGCTATAATTAATGTCATTGCACTGAATGTCAAAGGAATTAATAATGATTAGCCTCTGATTATAAAGAGCTGCCTATCCAGGGTTATTATGTTAACATTCAAAAACAACTTGCTTTATTAAAACATTTGTTTTTAAATTGTCACCAGCAATCTGTAAATCAATGAATTGCATTTCTCAAGATCAGGGATCCCCTATAGGTCATTGGTTTTCATGTTGGAGCTGTGTTCCATAATTACGTTATTCAGGCAGATGATCAATTTGAAAAGGAGGAAAACCAAAATTCCTTAAATAAGATCTTGACATTGCCCATTACCAGGGGTTATGTCGACACTTAATAAATTGGAAACAATTTTTCCTGTTTGAAATGTAGAGTGTGCTGCTAGTTATGGTCTAATCTAGATCTAGAGGACATAAAAAATTACCTTTTATAAAAGCTGACACATTGGCCTTTAAATGCCAAATTTTTCTGAATTTACAGAACAGGTATCTATGAAAATTAACTAAAGTCACTGCAGCCCTGGATGGCGCCCTTCTCTTTATGGATTGCAAAATTTTAAAAGGCTTGAAGTTTGCGAGCAACATGCCTTACAAAATGGTTGCATTTTTAAAGATTTAAAATTGTCATTGATACTATGAACCTGGACACCTGAAGAAACAAAGTAAAAACTGATTCCAAGAGGACAATGAAATGTTTAAGTCAAAGGAAGAGTGGAGAACACTGAATGACCATCAAACCCCAGAGAACAAAACCCTCTAGGGGTTTATAGAAGATGATTAGGTTTAGACAACATGTGAAAAGGAGGAAAGCATTCTTTTCACATTGCATGCAGTCACCTGGCCATCAAAAGATAATTTACTTCTTTCTTTCAGTTATGCCTGTGAAACGTGCATCAGATTTTGCCTGTACTGTAAATCCTTTAGTCTTTGTCAAGTTCTTAAAGAGAAATAGTAGAAAGAGAGCTTGAAGCTTCAATAAAATGTAATTTCAAATATGGAAATTAGACAAACTACCAAAGCGTGGCTCACTTGAGCTGGCCATGAAAAGAACTTTTAATACAATAAACAATATAAGAATACTATATAACTGCTGTGAAAAAAAGAGTACCTTTATTATTTATTCCTTTCTTTTCCTGTTTAAAAAATTCTTAAAAAAAAAACCCAAAAAAACAAAAAAACAAGATGCTTGCTGTTTTGACTTCTACTCACATACATATCATCCATGAAACTTCCATTTTAACATCAGGAGGAATCTTTTAAAGAATGACAGTAAAACCAGGCAAATAAAACCTATATTCGGTAGGAAAATCAGTCACGACAAACTTATAGCCATTCTTAAGGAAACCTTGCTGTTCTGTACTGCCATTCATTCCTTTGCTAGTATTATTTCCAACTTATGGAATATTTGGAATTCTAGATTGAAATGTTTCCCTTCTTTTCTTCCTGAAAGCCCAATTTCAAATGTTTGCTACTCTGAGAAATCCCCTAATTTCTCCCCACGGAGGCCACTGCATTCGAGTGTATTAAACCCTTAGTACACTCTATTAGAATTATTTGTTTCTGCTTCTGTATCACTTCACGTGACCCAGGATTAGAAATTCTGGTCACATTTGCATTTCTGTGTCTCAGACACACTAGGCCCTAGTCCCTGTTCATTGAATGAAATAATTTCTCAAAATCAGAATAGTTTGTTGTTCAACTAATCCAAGGAAAAGCCTGCTCTAAATGACTGATTCTAGATTTTTAAAATTTGCCTTAATTATCATTTTGGAGTGTATAATAAAGAAATGAAATAGTGCTTTTCAAACTTCTTGGTCTTAGAACTCTTTGTATTCTTAAAATGTATTGAAAACACCAAGAGATTTTGTTTCTATGAGTTATGTCTATTGATATTAAAGACACTAGAAATTTAAGCTGAGAAGTTGTTACAACACAAGAAAGATAAACTGGGAAATCAGGGCTTGGATTGAACAATTTACCAAAAGACAGAAAATAAGCATCAGAATCAAATTTCAAATAAACTGACTTCAAATTCTTTTTTTTTCATAATATCTATATAGTTTTATATTTTTTTTATTTTTTTATTTATAGGGGTGACAATTGTTAGCAAAATTACATAGATTTCAGGTGTACAATTCTGTATTACATCATCTATAAATCCCATTGTGTGTTCACCACCCAGAGTCAGGTCTCCTTCCATCACCATATATTTGATCCCCCTTACCCTCATCTCCCACCCCCTACCCCCTTATACTCTGGTAACCACTAAACTATTGTCTGTGTCTATGAGTTTTTGTTTCTCATTTGTTTGTCTTGTTCTTTGTTGTTTTTGGTTTATATACCACATATCAGTGAAATCATGTGGTTCTCTACTTTTTCTGTCAGACTTATTTCGCTTAGCATTATATTCTCAAGATCCATCCATGTTGTCACAAATGTTCCTATATCATCTTTTCTTACCGCCGAATAGTATTCCATTGTGTATATATACCACCACTTCTTTATCCATTCATCTATCAAAGGACATTTTGGTTGTTTCCATGTCTTGGCCACCATAAAAAAGCTGCAATGAACATTGGAACACACGTGTCTTTATGTATAAATGTTTTCAGGTTTGGGGGGTAGATACCCAGGAGAGTGACTGCTGGGTCATATGGTAATTCTATTCGTAATTTTTTGAGGAACTTCCACACTGCCTTCCATAGCGGCTGCACCAGGCTGCATTCCCACCAACAGTGTATGAGGGTTCCTTTTTCTCCACAGCCTCTCCAACACTTGTTACTGTTTGTCTTGTTGATAATAGCCATTCTGACTAGGGAGGAGGTGATATCTCATTGTGGTTTTTATTTGCATTTCTCTGATGATTAGTGATGTTGAGCATTTTTTCATATGTCTATTTGCCATTTGTATATCCTCTTTGGAGAAATGTCTCTTCAGGTCCTCTGCCCATTTTTCAGTTGGGTTGTTTGTTTTTTTGTTGTTGAGTTTCATGAGTTCCCTGTATATTTTGGATATTAGCCCCTTATCGGAGGCACTGTTTACAAAAGTCTTCTCCCATTCAGTTGGTTGCCTCTTTATTTTGACGATGGTTTCTTTTGCTGTGCAGAAGCTCTTAAGTTTCATATAGTCCCATTCGTTTATTTTAGCTTTTACTTCCCTTGCCTTTGGAGTCAAATTCATAAAATGCTCTTTGAACCCAAGGTCCATAAGTTTAGTACCTATGTTTTCTTCAATGTATTTATTGTGTCAGGTCTTATGCTTAAGTCTTTGATCCATTTTGAATTAATTTTGGTACATGGTGACAGATAGCAGTCCAGTTTCATTCTTTTGCATGTGGCTATCCAATTCTCCCAGCACCATTTATTGAAGAGTCTGTCTTTTCTCCATTGTATGTTTTTTGCTTCTTTGTCAAAAATTATCTGTCCATATTTATGTGGTTTTATTTCTGGGTTCTCAATTCCATTCCAATGGTCTATGTGTCTGTTTTTCTGCAAATACCATGCTGTTTTGATTATTGTAGCCCTGTAGTACAAGCTAAAGTCAGGAAGTGTGATACCTTCAGTATTGTTCTTTTTTCTTAGGATTGCTTTGGCTATTCGGGGTCTTTTGTGGTTCCAAACAAATCTGATGATTGTTTGTTCTATTTCTTTAAAAAATGCCATTGGGATTTTGATGAAGATTGCATTAAATCTGTATATTGCTTTGGGTACTATGGCCATTTTAACTAGGTTGATTCTTCCAATCCATGAGCATGGAATGTCTTTCCATTTCTTTGTGTTTTCTTCAATTTCTTTTTAAAATGTCTTATAGTTTTCAGCATATAGGTCTTTCACATCCTTGGTTAAGTTTATTCCTAGGTATTTTATTATTTTTGCTGCAATTGCAAAAGGAATTGTTTTTGTGTTTCTTTTTCTGAGATTTCATTGTTAGTATATAGGAATGCAATGGACTTTTGTACATTGATTTTGTAGCTGGCAACTTTACTGTATTCGTTGATTGTTTCTAATACTTTTTGGTGGAGTCTTTAGGGTTTTCTATATATAGCATCATGTCATCTGCAAAAGAGTGATAATTTGACTTCTTCATTCCCAATTTGGATGCCTTTTATTTCTTCCTCTTGCCTGATTGTTCTGCAAGACTTCCAACACTATGTTGAAAAGCAGAGGTGACAGGGGACAGCCCTGTCATGTTCCTGAATGTAGAGCAAAGGGCTTCAGTTTTTCACCATTAATTATGAGATTAGCTGAGCGTTTGTCATATATGGCCTTTATTATGTTAAGGTATTTTCCTTCTATGCCTATTTTGTTAAGTGTTTTAATCATAAATGGATGTTTATCTTGTCAAATGCTTTTTTTGCATTAATTGATATAATCATATGATTTTTGTCCTTTATTTTGTTTATGAGATGTATCACATTGATGGATTTGCAGATGTTGAACCATCCTTGTGCCCCAGGGATGAACCCCACTTGGTCGTGATGAGTAATCTTTTTAATGCATTGTTGTATTCGATTTGCTAGAATTTTGTTTAGGATTTTTGTGTCTGTATTCATCAGAGATATTGGTCTGTAGTTTTCCTTTTTTGTGTTGTCCTTACCAGGTTTTGGTATCAGGGTAATGTTGGCCTCGTAAAATGAGTTAGGGAGTACTGTCTCTTCTTCAATTTTTTGGAAGAGTTTGAGCAGGGTTGGTATTAGATCCTCTTTGAAGCTTTGGTACAATTCACTAGTGAAGCCACCTGGTCCAGGACTTTTGCTTTTGGGAAGGTTTTGGATGACTGGTTCAATTTTGTTACTGGTGATCGGTCTGTTTAGATTTTCCAGTTCTTCCTGGTTCAGCCTAGGAAGGCTATATGTTTCTAAGAAAGTGTCCATTTCTTCTAGGTTATTGAATTTGGTGGCATATAGTCCTTCATAGTATTCTTGGATGATCCTTTGTATTTCTTTGGTGTCCATGATAACTTCCCTTGTTTCATTTCTGATTTTGTTAATTAGTGTCTTCTCTCTTTTAATCTTAGTGAGGTTAGCCAAGGGTTTGTCAATTTTGTTAATCTTTTCAAAGAACCAGCTCTTTGTCACATTAATTTTTTCTATTGTCTTTTTGTTCTCTATTTCATTTAGTTCTGCTCTGATTTTTGTTATTTCCTTTCTTCTGTTGACCTTGGGTTTCACTTGTTCTTCTGTTTCTAGTTCTTTAAGGTATAACGTGAGGGTATTTGGGATTTTTCTTGTTTCTTGAGATAGGCCTGTAATGATATAAATTTCCCTCTTAAAACTGCTTTTGCTGCATTGCAAAAATTTTGGTAGGATGTATTTTCATTGTCATTTGTTTCTATGTATCTTTTGATCTCTCCTCTAATTTCTTCTTTGACCTGATCGTTCTTTAAAAGTATGTTGTTTAATCTCCATGTATTTGTGTTTTTTCTTGCTTTCTTTTTGCATTTGATATCCAATTTCAAAGCCTTGTGATTAGAGAATATGCTTGGTATGATTTTGGTCTTCTTAAATTTGCTGAAGCTGATTTTATGTCCCAACATATGGTCTATCCTTGAGAATGTTTCATGTATACTAGGAAAAAATGTATATTCTGATGTTTTAGGATGAAGTGCTCTATATATGTCAATTATGTCCATTTCATCTAATGTGTCATTTAGGGCTGCTATTTCGTTATTTATTTTCTGTTTGGATGATCTATCCATAGCTGTCAATGATGTATTTATGTTCCCTAGTATAATTGTGTTTTGGTCAATTTCTCCCTTTAGTTCTGTTTGTAGTTGCTTGGTATATTTCGTTGCTCCCTGATTGGGGGCATAAATATTGATGACTGTTATGTCTTCTTGTTGTATAGTCCCCTTTACCATTATGAAATGTCCATCTTTGTCTCTTGTTATCTTTTTCACCCTGAAGTCTGTTTCATCTGATATCATTATGGCTACATCTGATTTTCTCTGGATACCATTTGCTTGGAGTGTCAATTTCCACCCTTTCACTTTGAGTCTATGCTTGTCCTTGTAGCTGAGATGTGTCTCTTGGAGGCAGCATATGGTTGGGTTTAGTTTTTTGATCCAATCTGCTACTCTGTGCCTTTTTATTGGTGAGTTCAGTCCATTTACATTTAGGGTGATTATTGATATGTGAGGATTTCCTATCATTCTATCTTCAGTTTTCTGGTAAGACTGTGTCTCCATTGTTTCTTTGCTTTTTTGTTGTTGTCTATTATTTCTGTGTGGTGGTATTCTATGATGTTTCCCTCTGTTTCTTCTTTTATTACAGTACATATTTCCATTCTGGATTTTTTTTTTTTGAGTGGTTACCCTTAAGTTTATGTAAAAGACAGTGTGATATTTAGAGTATTCCATTTTCTTCAGCATGCTTACTTTCTCCATTCCCATATTCCGGTTCAGACCTTTACTCACCCCCTTTTTATGTTTTGGTTGCCACAAATTGTCCCTGTTGATGTTGGTCGAATAGCCTCCTTTAGTATTTCTTGTAGTGCAGGTCATGTATTAGAAAATTCTCTCAGCTTCTGTATGTCTGGAAAGGTCTTTATTCCTCCTTCATATCTAAAGGATAACTTTGCTGGATATATTATTCTTGGTTCATAATGTCTCTCTTTCAATAGTTTGAATATTTGGTTCCACTCCCTCCTGGCTTGTAGAGTTTCTGCTGAAAAATCTCATGATAATCTAATGGACTTTCTTTTGTAGGTTACCATCTTCTTTTCCCTGGCTGCTTTGAGGATTCTTTCTTTGTCATTGATTTTAGACAGCTTCAATACAATGTGCCTTGGAGAAGGCCTGTTGGGGTTGAGGTAATTAGGTGTTCTACTTGCTTCTTGGATTCGAGGATCCAGTTCTGTCCACAAATTTGGGAAGTTCTCATCGACAATTTGTTTGAATATATTCTCTGTTTCTTCTTCTCTCTTTCTTCTCCTTCTGGTATGCCCATTATTCTTATATTGCTCTTTCTGATGGAGTCCGAAAGTTCTTGTAGAGTTCTTTCATTTCTTTTAAGTCTCAAGTCTCTTTCTTCTTCCATCCGTGTAATTTCCAGGTTTCTATCTTCGATGTCACTGATTCTTTCCTCCATCTGGTCAACTCTACTACCTAAGATGGCTATTTCATTCTTAATTTCTTCTATTGAGTTCTTGATCTCCAAAAATTCTATTTGGTTCTTTTTTAAAATTTCAATCTCTTTCGTAAAATGCTCATGTTGTTCTTTAATTGTGTTTGTGATTTCATTAAACTGCCTTTCTGTGTTTTCTTGCATCTCGTTGAATTTTTTCAGAACTGCAATCTTGAATTCTCTGTCATTTCAGTCACATATTTCCATATCTTTAAGTTCCTTTTCTGGAGATTTTTCACTTTCTTTCTGAGCTGTCGTGTTACCTTGGTTATTCATGGCAATTACTGATTTATTCTTTCTCTTGCTAGACATCTACAGGAGTGGCTTATAGGAAGAGGTCTTTCTTTTGTTTTCCAGTACTTGTTGGTAGAATGTTTTATTTTCTCTCCGACTGCAGCCTTCTTTTCTCTCTCACACGGTAGTGCTATGTTTTCTCTGCATTATTCCAGCTTCTCACACAATTGACTTCAAATTCTTTATTGTTCATATAATGTTAAAATGTGCCTTGCACTGAGATCTTGGAAAGGTCTTTAGGATATTAATGAGTAGAGTGGATTTTTTGGTTTTGTTTTTTTGTTGTTTTGTTTTTTCAATTTAAAAAATATATTTTCAGTATTCCTTATTTTGTCCTTTGGGTTATAACTCAGTACTGTCAGTATTTATCTTATTACTTGAGCATTTTCTTACTTGTGGGCCCTGTGAAAGGCTCCAGGGTCATCCTGTATTTTCGGTGCCATAGCTCTCGTATCAATCATTTCTCCAAGGCACTGTGGCTTCTTTGGTTGGGCTATGAGAATCAGAGTGAAAGAATAATCATTAATCATTGAAAATATTTCTTTGTTTACTGTATGTCCTATTAATTTTACCAATATTAATTCTCATTTGTGTGTAAAATTAACCAATAATGTGGTAGTACTTTAGAACAGTGCTACTCAAAGTGAACTCATCAGAACAGCAGAAGCATCACCTGAGCACTTGTTGGAAATGCACCTATTTGGACCACACTCTGACCTATTGAATCAGAATGGCAGGACTTGGGGACAGGACACCGTGTTTGAACAAATTCTCCAGGTTATTTTGATGTTCACTAAAGCTCGAGATCCACTGTCTTACACAAAGATAAACCCAAGATTCGTGAGGATAGGGCTTGAGTTGGACTTTCTCTGGGTCAGAGACGGGTTTTCCTATATTCTATTCAGTATCCAGTTAGGTCATTCTGGCCATAATTTTTCTTTTAGACTTTTCTTTCTTTCTTTCTTTCTTTCTTTCTTTCTTTCTTTCTTTCTTTCTTTCTTTCTTTCTTTCTTTTTTTTTTTTTTTTTAAAGATTTTTAAAAAGCAAGTGGCAAGCTAATTGTTCCCTTCCCAAGCAGGCCCTGGTTGAAAGATGATTGAACACATTCCTGGTGGGCTAATAAACGTGTGATTAATATTTGCAAGGCTAATCTATAGCATGCTTGGCTTTTCTCAAAACTAAAACAAAAGTGTTTTGGTTCTTATTATAATCTATGTTCACTCTGAAGAATGAACCATGGATCTGGAAAAGAATATTCTTGGATCTGAAGCTCTGGAGAAGGTTCTGATGGTCACTGAAGCTCATCCCGGAAATATCTCAATCCCCTCATTAGTATTCACCATACCCAATAAGCAGTGCTTCCAAGCACAGACTTTAAATCAAAAGCTTTGCTCCAAATGCTCATCTCTTTGCAAATCACAATGAATGTCAATGATGAAACAAATTATAGCGTAGAAGATTGCAAATGGGCCTCAGAAATCATCGGGTCCGACTCTATGACTTTACAAACGAGAAACCTGAGGTGTAGAGAGATTCATCAAGCCACGGCTTGTCCATGGTCACACAGGGAGCCAGGGCGAGCCTGGGAATAGATCGGGAATAGATCCTGGGTTTTCTGCCTCCTCAGATACCTGTGGATGTGTAAATCTGACCCTAAAAACAGGATTTTCCTCCAGTGTCTCTTCCAGTTTATCACTCACAAATAGCAACATTCTTATAGGAGAAGGTATTTCTTCGAGGTCTCCACATCATTGTCAGGCTGCTTGGAAAATACGCAAGACAATACAGATGGTAGAGATGCCAGAGAACCTAGTGGATTAATTGGTGTGGAACAAACTGAAATAGCCCAGAAAAGTGGTGTTTGTGAATATCCTGAATCACTTTGTTGTGATTCAATGAATTTTAGGTGAGTATACATTTAGGCATAGACAGTTTAAGTTGTCTTAGTAGTAAGTATTTATTTGCGAGTGAAATGAGAGTTACAGGGCTTTTTATAGAAATGTACCAACAAGGGAACTAGAGAACCAAGGGACAGAGTACCTCATGGAGAAGCATATGGGCATGGAAAGTGACTCTCCAGAGACAAGAAGATTGAAAGGAAGGAAGAAATATGGCAACTGTCTGCAAAGTGCATTTGATTCTTGCCAATGAGTCGACAATTCATTGATAGGGAGCTATAAGTTGAAGAAAAAACATAAGCAGCCTGAAATAACAGCATGAATCATCCAATCCTGAAAGCTCATAACTGAACTTAACCAAAGCACAAATACCCAGGAGAACAACTGAATATGTTCAGGGGAGATCTAAATCTTCAGGAAAACTTTAATGTAGAAACACCAAATTCTGCAAGTAGTTGCAACGAATTGATTTTGGAGACTAAAGTTGCCCAGAAATTGCCAGTGTCTATATATAGCCCATATACTTAACATTGAATAAATGTGTTATGTAGTATTTGGGGGTTAATTAATGTCTCAATATAGGTGTATACTAAGAATACTCATCCTATTTTAAAGCTTTTTAGGAGTCCTATAAAAAGTTTATGTGCTACTGACAATATCCCATGAAAATAAAAACCTGATAGAATTCATGAAAATGTCCATGGAACGATGTGCTACAGAAATAAACAACTCTTCCTGGTATCTTATCATTGCAGTTTTCTCTATCTTGAAACATTGTTGTTTTATTTAGAATTGACTATGTGCCTATCACTCTCCTAGGTGCTGTATGAGATTCAGAGAAAAAATAGACACACAAATCAGCACATAGAGTTGAATTCTACAATCACCAGAAAACTGTGAGTCCTGAATTAAGTGCTTATGCACTACTTTAGGAGAAAAATCTAACATGAAACAAGGAAAAACTGTGAGGTGCTAAACTGAGCAGAGAGAATGATGGGATTAGCAAGGACTGGAAGAGACAAAGACTATTTCATAGAAGAATTGGAATAGAAGTTAAATCTTAAAGTGTAAATAGGGGTGGGGGCGGTAGATAAGGGTAAAGGGGATCCAATATATGGTGATGGAAAGAGAACTGACTCTGGGTGGTGAACACACAATGTGATATATAGATGATGTAATACAGAATTGTACACCTGAACTCTATGTAACTTTACCTAACAATTGTCACCCCAATAAACTTTAATTTTAAAAAAAAAAAAAGTATAAATAGGATTTTGGACAGATGAATAAAAGAGTTGACAATGTACTTTAGGCTAGGAAAACATCAGTAAGACAAGTAATAGCTTGGTCAGTATGTATAAAAGGTGGTGGAGGATGGGAGGGATTATGAGAGAAATGACCATGGGGAACATACAGAAGAGCAATTGTCATGGATCATTTTATTTGTCAACTTGACTGGGCCAAAAGATGCCCAGATAACTGGTTACACATTATTTCTGGGTATGTCTGTGAGGGTGTTACTTGAAGAGACTAGCCTTTGAATTGGTGGCTTGGGTAAAGCAGATGGCCCTACACAATGTGGATGGGCATCTGAATAGAACAAAAAGACAGAGGAAAGTTGAATAGACTCTCTGCCTTCCTGTTTGCACTGGGACATTGATCTCCTGCCCTCAGCACGCCTGATTCTCAAGCCTTCTGACCTAGACTGGTATTTATACCACCAGCTCTCTGACTCTCAGGCCTTCCAACTACAAAACCAGCTTTCCTGGGTCTCTATCTTGAAGGTAACAAATCATGGAATTTCTCAGCCTTCACAGTCATGTGAGCCAATACAATATAATAAATCTCTTTCTAGACAGACATAGATACAGATACAGATGTACATATTTTATTGGTTCTGTTTCTCTGGAGAATGCTGACTAATACAGAAATGGAAGATCAAGTCATCTGGGTGGTATGGGACCGAATTATGCGAAGTTCTGAGATCCATGAGTGTTTGGACTTGACGCTGAAAAAAATAAGAAGTCACTTAAGCAGAGGAGAGATGTTAAGGAAGCATTGTTTTAGGAAGCTATTTTCCAGAAAGACAATAAACTGAGGAGGGAAATTATATAGTGAGATATTATGAAGTTCGACAAGCAGGACTTTATGAATAGCTGATCTAAGGTATCAATACTGAGAACATATGACTGATATTTTAAAAGAATAAAAACTAAGTTTTGGTGTCAAATAGAATGATTTATTAAAGATAATGTTTTTTAAGTATGAGATACCCAAAAAAGTACTGGATGACTATTGGAAATAGTGTATTACATAGTTGGTTAACTACAGTTTGGAGAGGAAGATGATGAGTTAGATTTGAGTGGAATTGAGCTGAGCGAGAATGTTGTGGTAGAGAAAATATTCTGTGTTTACCAAATCCCACTTGATTTGTTTCCTCTAGTGCTCACATGAAGACTATATTTATGAGTCTCCTTCATATTAGGTTGGGATCATGTGCCTAGGTTCTGGCCAATAGGATGCAGTTGGAAGGGATCTATGCCACTTCCACATAGATCCCTGGGTCTGGTCTGGATACCACAAGTGTTGGAAAGGATCTGTAGCCTTGAGTCACTGTTCAGAAGAGAATAATCTGCCCTACCCTAGGTGTGACATGAGTAGCAACAAAACTTTTTCATATTGTCACTAAGCTTCCAGGCTTAGTTTAGTTTGTATGGAGCCTGTCATGTCCTAATTAATATAGATGTGCCATCTAAGCAGACATACCCTATAAACAGTGTTGGAATCTAAATAACTTGATTTATAGTTTGAAATTTAGATTTGGAATCTGTCGTCCCAATAGTAATATTTGAAGAAACAATGGTGCATAAGCTTTCTGAGGGAATGAGTGAGCAAAAATAAAGGCATGAAAGAGGGGGCATGGGTGGAAATTAACAGCTAAGTAATAGGAAAAAGGTGCTCGGAGAAGATTCTGAAGCAAAAAGTTTCAGAGATGAGAAGGCTTAAAGAAGCAATGCAGGATCAACAGCATTTAGCACTTCATAAATATGAAGGATAGTGAAAATTAGGAAAGGACATTTTTCAAAGAGTAATTTCTCAGTGATATGAGAGGTAATAGATTCAGTAGAGTGATGAGGGTCTTAAGTCACACTGATGAGTACTGATAAAAAAAAAAAAAAAAAAAAAAGGAGAGAGCTTGTGTATTCTGGGATAGGGAAACCTGAAAGTTCTGTCCACGCTACTCTCCCAAAAGATACCTAACTACCTAGTTAGAACTATATACTTCTTAAAATGGCTGAACAGAAAGCAGCCTGCATATGAAAGAATTCTAAGAGACAAACCTAACCCAAGCTGTTCTTTTAATCACTGGGAGACTTCCTGGTTGAGATTGGCCCACACAGTGGCTTCTAACTGCAGCTGTCTTCCTGTCAGATTTCTTTAGAGCACACACTACTTGAGAATGACTTAGTTGCCTTTTAATCATTTTATTCTCTCATCCAAGAGCAAGTTGGTGGTTGTTTTTTTTTTTTTTTTTTAATCTTTCAATTCCATTAGTGTGGAAAGACATCCTACCTTATGCTGAATGCAGCTAAACAAATCCATTCGTTTTAATACCAGACTTTGCCACATCTAAGATGTCTTTGAGGGACTGGCTATAATCATGTCTTTGTTCTTATCATTCTCGGGCAAATCACATTTCCGGAGCTCCAGCCAGCTCTTCAGCCCTGTCATATTCCCCACACCGAATTCTGTGTCTCTTCCCTGCTTTGTTTTAGATAAGATTTCTGTCCCACACATCTGAGGCAAGGTTGGCAGCCTACTGTGTAGGTGGCAATTTCTAACAGAACATAAACCTGATTTCCCCTGGATACTTACTTGGTATTTTTATTGGGATTTTATTGTTCTAGTTCAAGTGAATTTTAATGACTGCCTTACACACATAGTAAGGACTGCCTTTCACACGGCATTGCCGTTCAAGTTTGTTTGCGTAATTTTAACACCTTACAAAATTATATTCCCTATGGAATTGAATTCATAACATTCTCACTCCTCCTCCACACATTAATTTCTAAATAGTCCTGATATGACTTAATAGACCTTGAGAAATACACACAGATTCAAATAAAATCATAGCATTTCAGTATTTTAGGCAACTTAAGCTTTATTTAACCGAATTATTTAAGAATAAATCCCCTCGGTTCTCCACTTCTCCCCACTGAGCTGCTGCCTGGCGAAGAGGAAGACTTGATGTTCTGCATCATCAGAAACATGAAAATGATGCTGAAAATCAGACGAAGATCAGTATGGCCGTAACGTGCGTGCCTGTGGTCACTGCTGCAGCCTCCCAGCCCCAGCTACAGCCAAGCACAGCTCTAGGAGACCTCGGTAGCAAAGTCAGTAACCAGCCACAGGCCAAAATGCCTCTGAACAAGGAAGCAAAACTTTAGCTGCTGGAAAAGGTATTGCTAAATAAACCCACCAAAACCTCTGGAAAGGGCACTGGAGACTGTGCCTATGGCTGTGCTAGAGAAAAACTTTCACCTGAGCCTATTTTGGTGGCTACTCCCTCTCCAAGCCCTATGGGAACATCTGGATGTGCCCCTGTAGACGAATACCCATGTCAGGCTTTCTCTGACGTACTTCTTGCAGTGAATGATAAGGAGGCAGACGATGGAGCCCATCGCAACCTTTGCAGTGAATGTGTGAAAGACCGCTATGCTTTTCTGAGACGACTTGAGGAAGAGCAAGCAGCCAGACCAAAATCCCGACTGGGTCGTGAAGTCACTGGAAGCATGAAAGCCATCCTAATTGATTGGCTAGTGGAGGTTCAGAGGGAATCCAGGTTACCACAGGACACCATGTGCATGACTGTTTCCATTTTTGATCGGTTCATGCAGAATAATTGTGTGCCCAAGAAGAGGCTGCGGCTGGCTGGTGTCACTGCCATGTTTATTGCAAGCAAACGTGAAGAAAGAGTGATTTCCCTCCCCTACAGGCGGGGCTGGTGTGTGACTTGCTTTGACTGAAAGAATGTGGTCAAAGTGAAGGTCTGAAACTTGCAGGCCCAGACTTTGAGACAATTGGGAGCTTCCTCTTTCCCTCTCAGGGAAGTCAGCTGCCATGCTATAAAATACTTGGTTGTGGCAGACCAGTCGTTCTCAGTCAGAGGCAAAGTTGCCTGGGGACATTTGGCAATGTCTGGAAATATTTTTGACTGTTGCTACTGGGGCGTGGGGGGAAAGGCCTGCCACTGGCATCTGGTGGGTAGAGGCCAAGGGTGCTGCTAAACAGCCTGCAAAGCTCAGAACAGTCCCACAGTGAAAAAATCATTCAGCCCAAAAGGTCAATAGTGCAGAAGTCGAGAAACCCTAGTGTAGACTACAAGTAGTGAGAGCATGAACATGTAGAGAGAGGGAGAGTGGCCATAGGGAGGACCACTGAGACACCAGACCTTTGAGTTGAAAACTTACTGGACCTTCTGCCTCAGCCTAGGTGTTGGCTAAATGCAATTGAATAAGTGAATGACCTCGGCTGGCACAACTTGGAGCAGAAGAACCACACAGCCAAACCCCGACCACATTCCCCCACTACAGAATTGTAGAAAATAACGCATTTAAGCCACTAAGTTTTCAGCTGGTTTGTTGTACAGTAATAGCCAACTGAAACACTATCCTGTTAGCCATATTTGGATGTATTAATTCATTTGGCAGAAAGGGTTTATATTGAAATGGAACTGTACAATATTTCCAAACTGTGACATATTAATACACTTAAATTAGTAGCATTATTAGAGTTTAAAATATTCTCCTGTACAAAGTCCCAAGCAACTCATTACCCTGATGATCTTCCTGTTGATTAAAATTTCGAATTCTTTCTCAAGTGTTCTGTTTCTGACACCTCTCTCCCCCATTTTCTATCTGAGCAGTTGATTTTTCAACTCAGGTCCAAGCCCTTACATTTAATTCTTTTAAATTCCATGTTGTGTTATTCATCTCATCATTCCAAACTTGTAAGTTTTTTTTCTTTCTTTCTCTCTCGCTGTCTGTCTCGCTCTCGCTCTCTCTTTGCATTTGAAAATATTCTCTGTGTCGCTGAGCTTCTTGTCATTTGAAAATTTGATAAACCTACCTTCAATTTGGCATAAAAATCCTGAGGAGGCAGGACTGTAGACAACACTCTGTATTTATCATGCTCTTAAAAATGCCTGTTGCCTGGGTTGACATGTTGGAATATACTATGTGGCAGGCACACACACACACACACACACACACACACACACACACACTCACACAGTGGAAAGTTAGGATGAACTATGAATTTTTCAGGTCCAGGAGCAGCAGTTCTCAGAAAGATGTTGTCTTGCGAATTGGTCCACAATAAACAAATGAGCATGAAGTCAGTCATGTAAGCATGTTCGGAGGATGTTGTATTGGAAAAACTACAGGTTCCTAGCGCGCTTTCGTTAATTATAATTATTTTGGTAATAACGAAACAATCCCATATCAGGTTGACTCACATCATATTCTCCATTAATTCATATAAATTCAGTTGTATTCACTTGGTCTATGAAGACAAAGAGATAAGCAATGATTTTTAAAAGTACGGAATTCTATCTGCTATTCTACTTATTCAGTTCACACCCAATAGCAACCTTCACATGGATTGTGTTCTCTGAAACACAGGTTCCTCAGGCTTCTGGTAGTGTGGACCTCTCGTCTGAGTGTGGTTATAACATTTAAAGATACACATGTTTAGTATAACTTCACCCCCACATACAACACAACTACTTTTTATAATCGTATGGGGTTTTTTAACTAAAAAAAAAAAAAAAAAAAGTTTCCAAAGCCGGAAGTGAGATGCTGTGTTAAACCTCAATGAGAATGACCACCTCTCTCCCAACATGGGGATTTTCTAAGGATTTCCAAGGGCAGTTTTGACTATCTAGTACTGTTTTAAGTTACTTTCTATTCTGACACTTAAGGTTGTCATCCACTGTACTGTGCATTTGCTATTTTGGTTATTTAATTACCTTGATAGTGATTTACTGATTCAGTCAGTGAACCAGCATTTTTGAATCGCTACTAAATGCTCATTCAGGGGAATACAGCCTCATGAAGCTCAAAGTTTTCTTATATGGAATCCCATGTTGTACACCTGTTTAACTAGTGTGGAGTTGAAGGAGGATTTGTACCCAAAGCCCGGGAGACTAATAAGTCAGGGGTGACAGAGCACCGTTATCGTACATTTTTATGCTGTATTGAACTGAAACCTCTTGAAAATGTGTCCAGGCTGCTGTTGTCAGACTGTCAGCCTTCTCCATCTCCTCCTTCTCTTTGTTTTCTTTTACTTGCACATCTAGAAAGTTCTTAATTACACATTTAAATAGGAAATAGGTCAAATACACATACGGGAAGGGGGATAATGTAATGGATACACATATACCCACGACTTGATTTAACACTTCGTCATTTTGGCACATTTGCTTTAGAATATATTTTTAAGAAAATAACAATGGGAATGGTTGGAGCTCCCTCCCCACACTTTTCTCTACAGAGGTAAATATCATCTCAAAGTGGGTAAGTCCCTTTTCTGTGCATGATCTTACCATTTTCACTACATGTGTATATATCCTCAAATTATACAGAATGTTATTTTTTGTTTATTTGTGTGTGTTTTTTTAAATACAAACATGGCATGATACTGTTCAGTATTTCATTTCGTTTTATTTTCTGGCCACTTGACATGTTTTGACATTTTTCGCTGGTACATACTTGTTTTGTTAATCCATTTTAACTGTTACATGGAATTTAACTAAAAATGGTATAATTTATATATTTATCCTCGTATTGACTTTCTGGGTTGTCAAACCTTCAATATTACAAGCAACTCTAGTCAAAATTTTTGTACATCCGCCTTGGGCATATGGGAAAGGGGTTCTTCAGAGTACATGCTTGTTGTGTCTTAGGAAGGCACAGCTCTCACGTGATACAATGTGTGCTCTTTCACGTGGTTGTGCCAATGTACCATTCCATCAGCAACAGGGATGGGTAATCTCTGAACACATCGTCTCCTTCAGTTGGTTTTAGTAGATTTTTAAAGTTGCCTATGTGGTGAATATAAAGTCTTATTTGGTTGTTTATTTTGCATTTCCCTGAGTACTAGTGCTGTGGAGCACCTTTTCATATACTAGTTAGCCTTTCAGTTCAGGTTTTCTCTTCTGAGTTTCCTGTTCATTTTTAAATTCGTGTATCGATTTGGGAAGTGCTCTTTATGTATTCTGTATAGGAGTTGTATTAGTCATTGTTCTTACTCACAAGCACAAGAACACATTCTAGCCAGTTTAAGCAGAAAAGTCATGTATTAAAAGGATGTTGAGCAGCTAATGGAATCTCTGGAAGGACCAAAGAGTTGACGCAGAGGTCCTGTGGTTTGCCAAAATCACACTGCAGGGTTGTCATAGCAGAGGCCTCACTGCCACACAGCTGGGCCCAAACACTGAGTGTGCCACTAATGAGGCTGGAAACCGAAGGTTGAAAACACTGCCTGCTGTCCCCTAAAGCCAGGGTTTTTTTTTTCTAATCAAAGTCTTGCTGGTGCATCAGATCATGGGCACCTAGGCTTGCTCCCTAAGCCCTAGCTGATTTCTTCTTTGGGAGGGCGATACTCACATAATGGGGAATTTGCCACATATTAGCAAGGGAGTGAAAACATGTGGGCTGGGTTAACATCCACCTCACTAATCATTTATTGCCCATATGTAATGAAAATACCTATTTCCTGTCAGTGGCTCCGCTCTTCACTCTCTTTTATCATGTGTTTTGTTGTATAGAAGTTTTACATTTTGATTCTGTCAGATTTATCGATCTTTTTCTTGGTGACTTACGCCTTGTGTGACTTATTTATGAAATCTTTCTCCATGCTAAAGTCATAATAATATTTTTCCATATTTTCCTCAAAAAAAAAGAAGTTTCGCTGATCACATTTGTGTTTATTCTATCTGGATTTGACTTAACATGTCTCATGGGAGAAAGAGATAAGACTTTTCCCCCAATGTATTTAACCCAGTTGTCCCAGCACCATTTATTGAATGGCCCCTGATTTTCTCACTGATTTATGCTGCTATATGTCTCACATCCCAACTGTCCTATTTACATAGGTTTCTATTTGGATTTTCCATTGTATTCTATTAGTATACTTGGCAATTTTTGCACCACCACCTGGTTTTAACTACCGGGTTTTATAATAGGTCAACATCTTACAGAGTGAATGCCACTTCCTTATTATTATTTTGTTTGTTTGTTTTGGTTATTCTTACTCCATCTATGTGAATTTTCTTAATTTATCAACCCGTGAAGTGATTTGGGTTGCAATTGTATTGAGTGCATTGATCTATAACATTTTTTTTTAATTTTTGTAAAAGACATATATTTTTGTTGTAAAAATTTCAATGGATTTTTGCTTGTGCATCAGTCAGTCATTGATATGGGCATTTTAAACTTGTGTGAGATAAACTTGCTGAATCTTTTATTAATTCATTCATCATGAGATTCTTTCGGGTATTTCTATAAATACAATTATTTTTCTTCAAATAAAATCTGTTCCATATTTTCTTTTCCACTTTGATACTAACAGTTTATATTATCCTAATGGATTGGCTATGACCCCAAGGCTGGTACAGAATAAAAGCAGCAGTACTGGGTATCCTCGTGTTGTTCCTTCAATGAAATGCTTCTGCCATTTCATAATAAAGCACAATGCTTGGTGACAATTCTTTGCAAGAGTAGACACTGAAATATATCCAATTCTGTTTTCTCTGTCTCTTTAGATGATCATATATGTTTCTCTTTCTTTCCTATTATTGTGGTTAATTATGTTAATAGATTCTAGGATCTTTAGAGTAAACCCTAATTGTCCATGATGTGTTTACACTGTGTGTATAGGTTTGTGTGCATATGTTTGAAATGAGATGGTTTTGTAGGACTGTACACATTTTGGGGGCCTTTTCTGAGGAAAAAATTCCAAAATCAAGCAATATGACTTAGAAGGAGCTCTTGTAACTGAAAGACTCTGGGGCTTAAATTTCATTATTACCATGGTAAATCCACCTGTATTTGTTTATGAACACCTAGATTCTGTTTGCTAAATATTTATTTAAGACTTTATTATTTACATTGGAAAGTAAAATTGGCCTATAATTTGCTTTACTCACAATTTCCTTTGGTTTTAGTATCAAGATCATACTAGTATCATAAAATAAGTCAGGTAGCTTTTCACCAATTTTTTCATCTTTAGAGCAATTTGAATAAGATTGGAGTTAGTAATTCCTTGAAGTTTTCAGTCTAGAGCTGGTGCTTTCATTAGTCCAATTTTGACAATACGATTATACTTCAAAGAGGGGGAGGAAAGGGGACAGAAGAGGAAGGCAAGAGTATTAGGAACCCTATTGTGTGTGATAACTACATCTTGTTCTCTACTTTGGCTTTAACAAGTAAGAAAGTTATTCATCTCTCCTTCTTTCTTAATCTTTTGTCTATATCAATTGATTCAGAACTCAGAAAGGGAGGATCAGAATGTCATTAATCAGCATCCCCACCCCCAAAACCCTATTACTTAAGTTACTATTAGCATGACTCACATTCAGAAGCCTGAAATATGGGCATCATTTGGACAACCTACATTACATATGGGATCATCCACACTTCTGCAAGTGGCCCGCCATCTAAATGTTTAGTGAGCACATACAAAGTATACAGAAACACTCAAGACAGATTTTGATTAATAGACAGTGTCCCTGCCCTTGGAAAACAAAGTTGAACCCAACAATGAAGATGTGCTTCTGCCTCTGGTTGTACAACATTAGTATTAGGTTGGTGCAAAAGTAATTGTGGTTTAAAAGGTCAAAAATAATTGCAAAAAACACAATTATTTTTGCACCAACCTAACATAATACTCATAACACCCCAGTTACCTTTTGTTATGCAGGGATAAAGTATCCCCCATAGAATAACCCAGATAAACATATATTTCCAAAGTCAACACCAAAATGGTTTTATTAAATCATTTAATAGGAACATTTCTCAATTTTCTTTACCTCCGTATTTTCTTATTCAAGGCTGCATGCTGAACATGAACCGTTGCTTCAAGGCTCTGGGTCCACATTGCAGGTCTTTATGGAGACCTTATATAGCAAGGACCTAAGGAAACATCCTATGAACAGACAGCAACCAATGACAGTATCTGCCTTTTGAGAGTGTAAGCTGAGCCAGACAGAGGCCAACTGAGTAAGACAATGCTGGGCACTGGAATTGCAAGGTTACATAGACTTAGAGACAAAGTTGGGCTCCTGATAAGCTATTGCCTGTGCAAGCCACAATTACAGGCAGAAGGAATTAAGAGTCTCACTGAGAAAACCGTTCTGAAACAAAGATATGTTCAGGAAGAGGCAGAGATGAAAAACTGTATTAGAGAGCCAGAGAAAGAGCAGTAGAGAGAGGCTGCCTGAAGACTTTTCAGTTTTGTGATAGGCAATTCCGTTTTCTGAAGTTGGTTCTACTAGATCCCCAGACAGCCTTTATGCTGGGCATCATTGAGTAGATTCCTTATTTTTGTAACCAAATAATCCCTAAATAAGAACTATTTCCACCATAATAATGAAGATTATATTAATGTAAATGAATATGTTCAATGTTTATTATAAAATTAAAATTTTTCACCAGTTGCTGTTTTTATAGTAAGCTGATACCCATCCAACCCAAAGACGTAGAGTAGTTGTACTAGGCTGAGTCCAGAGTTGAACAAATGGGTAATATAAAGGCAAATACTCACTCGGAATTATTCATTCATTATTCTGAATGAATATTCAAAATATTCATTCAGAATATTCATTTCAGAATATTTATTAAGTTTCCATTATGTCCTGAACATGAAAAATATAGATAAAACCAAGTAAGCGTGGTCCCTCACATCATGATTTTCATCATTCTGAAAGAGGTGGGATGTATTTTAAATAATCACAAGAAAACTACAAAGTACTATGAAAGCAAAGCATATGGCCCGATGCATTGGGAAAATAGGGATAGTGGATCTAAATTTGAGGAGCTCAAGTTTCTCTTTGAAAAAGTTGCATCTCAGATCAGAGATACAACTAAGGTCAGAGGTTAGAGGTTGGCAAGACATGGTGATGTGAGTGAAAGAGAAGGCACATTCTAGGTACCGGAACAGCCAGTGCAAAGCCCTTCAGTCTGGAAGAGAGACAGCCAGTGTGTACGTAAGAGGGAGGGAGACTACAGACCAAATGGAGAAAGAAGAAAGAGCCACATCATTTAGAACCTTCAAGATGTCTTTAACGGGTTCAGAGGTTACTCTGTTAAAGGAGATTGCAAGCCACAAACTCAGTGCCCTTCATTTCGAGGCTGGATTGCTTTTTTATGAGGTTTGATCCCTGGCAGGCTTTTAATAAATGATTTTAACATATCCATAAAGTAGGAAAATATTGATCTTTCTTCTTCTCACTTCCCACAGACACCCAGAAAGTAAAATAGAAATCAGCGGTAACTGAAAATGATCTAAAATACATTATCAGCCTTTAAAGGAATATCCATTTCATGTAAGCCTGCCACCATGGGTAAAATATCTAATTCTTCCAAGAAAATTATTTCTCCACCGTGTGCCAAACATCTTACCATAATTCCAATTTGAGCGCACGAAATGTATGGCACTGAACAAAATGCCAAATAATCAATAGACAATACAGTGACATAACAAATCTCAGTCTTGCAATCATGCAATTAAATATATAATAAAACAATGATGATATCTAGCATCTCTAACTAGTGTGGGCAACATTACGAGAACTGCTTTGCTTGTAATGTACTAGAGTGCTCCAGAATAAACTTTGCTGAGTTGCAAGCTGCAGAGGCTGGTGGTAAGAACAAGAACATTGAATTCAGTTGGGGAAAAAAAGTTTGATGGATTTCAAAACAAGAACCAAGAGGAAGAAGGAAATGACGCTGACATGCTGTCACTACGTGGGGACCAAAGCAAATTTAGTAAAATAACTTGTATAGATTAATTGACATATTTTAGCTGCTGCTGTTGCTGCTGCCACACTGGATGGGTCCAGGGACAAAAGGCAGCATCCTTTAATGAACCAATGTCCCAGTGACAGTCAAGTATGTGAATAGAACTGACTTTAAAAGGCTTGGGGTGAATAAGCATAAGAGAGGTCCTCTATTACATAACTACTTCTCTGCTCTTGGCATATGAGAAGTGTGGAGTGGAAGAAAATAGATATTATTTTCAAGTACAATCAGAGAATGTTAGAACTTGGAGGGACCATCAAAACACCTGTTTATGTGTCTCCTTTTACAGGTGCGGAAGGCCTAAGTGGGGAAGTGACGTGCTGAAGGTGCAGCAAGTGAGTTGAAACTGAACTCTGACTCCCAAACCTGGATGTAAGTACATTCCGTGTTTATGTGTTTCTTTCTGCAGAGAGCTGTTGTAACCATGTTCCACAATTCATGGCACACTATCTGCAATTGTCCTAGAAAGGTTGCTCTCTAGTTTATTACTTGTCTACCCTCATGACAGATCCAAATGACCATCCATTCCCACCTTTCCAACATATCTTCCATGACACTCATCACTTTCTTTTTTATTGTTACTATTTATTTACATGATATAAGTACCTGGATCTTCTGCAAATTTCTTTGTAAACAGTTATATTCGGCAAAATTTTGAGGTTATTTTTGGATAGGGAGGCCTCTGGGGAAAAGCTCACACTAGGTAGGCGGTAATAATAGTCTTCCAGGAAGAGTCTCTACTCATTTATCACACATGACATCCCAATTCTGTGTTACATATCTGATATGCCATCATTTATCCCCCCCACACACACACACACAGGATGATTTCTGGCAAGGCCTGAGCCTTCTTTGTTTTGAGTTTACTCAAATGTAAAAGGGTGAGTTGCAACAGGTCACTGGTTTGCAGATGTTTGCTATGTTGATATTTTTTTCTTGTTAGTAGTGTTACCATTTCTTTTAAACACTAAACAGATTAAAATGGAGAACTTTGCCACCCCTCATAGGGGACAACTCTGAGAATCCCTAGGGATCCATGCAATGTAACTTAAAACTGCTGGGGAAGCTGACTCCCATGAGCCTGCTTTGCTGTAACACTTTATACTGATTAATTCCCAGCCTAGTAGGGAAAAACAATACTAAGATCCAAGTTGGGAGGAAAACTAGGTAGTCATGCACATACTATGTGTCAGGTCCTATATTTGCTGCTTACATGCATTATCAAATTTAATACAGCCACTAAATGAGGTAAGTACCATGCTTCCATTTTACCAACAAAATAACTGTAACTCAGAGAGCTTAGTCACTTCATTTCACAGCAATTAAATAACTGTCCGGGTTATAGGGTTAGGAAGTAACTGAGCCAGAATTTGAACCTATTCTTGTTGGCTCCAAAAACCACTTTTCTTTCCACTGAGATGAATTTGAGTTAGGAGGTTAGAGGTTAGTCTCAGTATTAGACATGCCCTATTAACCCTTCCACTGCATGAATTGATTTCACGGTTGTTCTCCAAAATGTGTCAAAAAACCTACAGAAAATAACTACAGTATTTATATTTTAAATAAATACAGTTAAGGTGCTACATTTTATTTAAAAAAATGATTACTTTAAAGTATAAAAATTTCTTATTATTATTCATTCTCGAAAAACACAAAAATATAGAAATGTGTACATTTGCTTTCCAAAACATCTTTCCTGGAACACTGAGCTCATGGGGTCAAGTCGAACGAGCAGGCAGCGGCATGGAAGTATCATTCGAGTATAGTCGAACTAGTCGAACGGCGCAGCCAAAGTGTTACTTTTATCTATCCAGAGGCTTCAGCTGCTCACCAGTAGGGTAGTAAAGTCGAGTAGACCACCTAATTTCTCTCAATTTGAAATAAGTGTAAAGTGGTTTACTAAGTTCTTGAGCGATCTTGCCTCCTTGCATGTATTCGATTCCCCTTCCTCCATGTTACCAAATCAGCTGTTCTTTCCGTCCTTGTGAAGGACACAGAGATGTAACAAATGGTCTGTCAGAGGTACTCCTTTTTTTGAAGGACAAATGGACATTTATTGAGCACCAACTGCATGCCAGATTCTGAGCTTACATATGTATTATTTCATTTTATCATCAACAATGCTGCAAAGTAGAAATTATTATGTGTAGTTTATAGACAAAAGAAATGGCAGCAGCTAAACTGGTAAGCTAAGAACAGGTGAAGCAGGCATTTCAAATCCGGGCCTCCTGGCTCTAAGCCTAACCCTCTTGTCATTTTTCCATACTGCCTCCCTAATGGTTCCCTGTCTGAACTAAATCACAATTCAGCTGCTCTTTCATCCTTCCCCTTTTAAGGTTGGTATGCTTAACCAGATTTCAAAAGAGTTGGCAATCGTTGCCTTAGTTTTCAAAGAAACGTGTATTTCATTCTGACATCTTTGCTTCCTCATTACTTTTAAATGCTGGTAAATTAACTGCCAGTTTACTTTAAAATTCTTGTATCAAGAGATAATAATCACCAGCAAAGGGTTTAAACCCAGAGACAAAATAGAAAGATTAATGCATGGGTTTTAATTATATAGCATGGAGGGTCTCAAGTGCTCTCTCACGTCACTGAAAAAGATTGCTTCATTTTAAATGAAGACGCTCTTTCAGATGAGCACCATATTACTCCTGGAAAGTTATTACTGAGTGATAGGCAAACGACACAAACCTTGGCAGCTGGGTTGATTGCCCAGGTGGAAGCCCCCCGTACCTGATCATTGGGACTGATGGTGGCTGAGATTGACTCTGTAGCTGAGAAGTCTTCTTAAAGGAGAAGTATGCTTTCTGATCTCATATGGGTTCCTCATTCATTCACCACTCATTGACAGTTTCCTTCTTTAGACCAATGTTTAATTGCCTGCTATCCTCTGAGTAGGGTTTCCAGGTGGGAATTCCCACCCATTCTCAGGAAATTTTTTCACTTTCCCATTCCTGAATCCCAAGATATAAACTGTTTTCTGTTCTCCATGATGAATTGTTTCCACAAAGTAATGGCAGATACCACCAACCACCTGGGTTCAAGGAGCGAATTTTCCCGATTTCCCAACCAACTTTTCTTGGGATTCAGGAATGGGAAAGAGAAAAAAATCCCTGAGAATGGGTGGGAATTCCCGCCTGGAAACCCTACCTCTAAGCACTGTGCTGGGCCTTGAAGATGCAAGGGTGCATGAGGTCTGTGCTCTCAGGAAGTTCACCCTGTAGATGAGGGGACAGACATACCCTGACCATAATTCCATGGCACATGAACATCCTTCATACATTTAAAAAGCAATGGAAGTGTCATGATGCAACAGTCCTTGCAGCTTGAAGAACGGAAGGTGTGGAGAAGGCCCCAGTGGGGACACTGGGCTGGACAGTGAAAGAAGAGAATTAATCAGCCACACAGAAAAGATGGGAATGGCTCTGAAAAAAGCACATCCGAGAGAGCAGACGAGCACACGGCGATGTGGGAATAATAATGACAGTTATCTCCCATAACTAACACATTGGTTTGGGGACTGAAGGTGACAGAAGATAAATCCAAGGAGGAGATTGATACCGGATTGTGAGAGTCCGTGAATGCCCTGCTAAAAGCTGAAAACATTATTAGATTTGTGTTAGGAAGACAGCTTCCTTTCTGATCCGGCATCCCTGCGATGGTAAGTGGGGAGAAGGTGAAGGTCGCAAGGACTCTGGACAGCTGTTTTCAGCTCACACCAATCACACTGCTCCTGAGCCAGCACCATATATTAGAAAAAAAGACACGATGTTCTCTCCATTTCAATTTTCATTTGCACTAAAATGGATGGCCTTTTTACACACTATCAATAATGCCTGTGCTGGAGGAGCTTTTAATAGGACAAACATTCATCATTTTAAGGTTACTCTTTCCCCAAAAGCACGAGAGCAATCTTGGTGGTAAAATGGAAAAACCTTGTGCGCTAGGCTGCCCTACTGCCTTTTTTTCCAGCTGGTGTCCAGTGATAGAAAGAGCAGCAGTGACTGGAGACAGAAGTCATATGAATTATCATTTTTCTGAGCATCTCTTCCTCTGAGGAAGCTGTGCCACATAACAGGAAAAAAAACTGGGATAAAAACAGTTCACCAGGGTTCTAACTCCAGGTTTGTTACCAAATAATTGTGTCATCCAAGTAAATTACTTCCACTCCTCGAGCCTAAACTGCCTCATCTTTAAAGTTGGCCCAGACTATGGATTCTCGGTTGTCTCCTATAATTGGGAAATCTGGTGTAATCTTGGTACAGATCAGATACTAGTTTCAAGAAAAAGCAGCAATGGATTGTTCAATGTTCCTGGTACATATATAATTTCTAATATATAATATATGTAGTCTAATATAGTAATACATATATACTATATGTTTCATATGATATATAATATTACATAATAATCTAATTTTTAATATAATATATAATGTAATAAAATATACAACTATATATAGTTATATATGTGTATATATATATATATAACTATATATATACAGAGGGTGGCAAAAAATGTATACACATTTTAAGAAAGGAAAACTGTGTTAAAATTGTAATACTCAATATATACCGATAACAAAAGATGAATACCAGTCACATTTGACTTCTACCATTACAAGAGGTGCTCAAAGTGGTTACCATCAACATAATTTTAATACAGTTTTTTCCTTTCTTAAAATGTGTATGTATTTTTTTTGCGCACCCTCTGTATAATTTATAATTCTTCCAATTTGCTTTCTTTCCCTTTTTCTTGTTTTGGTCTCTTTTGTATTGGAGGCTTTTTTCAGTTGTCTCAGGTATTGATGGATGGTGGTTTGTCTGCTCATAATTAATAGTAGGTGATAAAACTCTGATTGGAATCTCTGAGGGTGTGGCTAATTTAAGTTCCAGTGTAGGATGATCCAGGTCAGCTCTTTGTTGGGGAGCCCTTGATGTCAGTGTGGTGGGCTGTTACACTGCTGACCCCCAGTGCATGATGCCTCCCAGAACCTATGAATGTTCATACTGACTCTAGGCTGGGCTTATGCCTGATTTAATCAATAGAATGCGGTGGAAGTGATATTACTCTGCCAGGCCTCAGCTGAGCCCTTTCCTTTAGAACTGCTCCCTCTTGAAACACTACTCAGTTACCTGACTTCCTGATGTGAGGCAGCCTCCTGGAGAGACCCAAAGGGAGGAGAGCTGATGCCTTCAGCTGACAGCCCCCGCTGGGCTCCCAGTGGAGACTTCACATGACTCCATCCATCCTAATACCTCAGCCAGTGCCAAGAGGAGCTGAAGAACTGCTCACTCAAACCACAGAACTGTGAGAGATAATAAGCTGTTATTTTAAGCAGTTTCGCAATGGTTTTTTTTTTTGTGTGTGTGTGTGTAGCACTAGAGAATTGAAACAGTATTAGCTCATTTTTGCTTTGGGCTTGTCAGGTTTCCCAGGGAGGAGTCTTTCACCCCCTGTCCGGAACTCAGAGTTTCTCGGCTTGTATTCTGAGATCTAACTGGAGGAGGGCACTCAAGGGTGTCAGCTTGCAGCATAGATAAAGTCACTTAACACCTCTGTTTTTCAGATGGTACCCATGTTCCTGACTGTGCCCGTTGATCCTGATTAGAATAAATCGCACCAAAGAATAAATATCCTTCTTCTGTCAGGGAGGAGGCTGGGCAATCACTCAGAGTCACGGGATGGGGGAGAAGATCTAGATTCCTAACTAATTCTCAAAAATGTTTGACCCAATAAAACACATTTTAGATCCCTGCCTCACCCATTCCCCCCATTTCTAGAAGTTTCTGGAATTGCCAGTACCCAAGCCTTTTAGGAGGTTTGTAGGATTGATTGGGTCCTTTTCAGCTGTACTGCTGGCTCAGGATTTGCCCTTGTTTTGTATACTAAGCCCATGATGAGTGGTTCCAAAACACCATTAATTGTCTTCTCTTTTCATTGTATCCTTACACTTCTGGATTTAAGTCCTAAGCGGTAAGGGGGAATATTTCTAGTAGTTTTTGTGACGCTTTTGGTAAATTCTAAATTAGAAATTAGATGTATGTGTTCAATCTGTCATCCTAACAAGGAATTCCTGATTATTATTAGAATTCCTTTTTTCCTTTTATTTTGAAATAATTAGCAATTCATAGGAAATTACAAAAAGAAAAAAAAAAGTACAGGGAGGTGTCGGGTACCCTTCACCCCTTCACCCCCCAATGATAATACCTCTTACAGCTAGTTCAATGTTAAAACTAGGTATTTGGCATGGGTACAGTGTCAGAGGTATACCTCTGACTACTCTAGAACTTACTCAGCCTCAGTAGTACATGCTGTCATTTGTGTGTATGTGTGTGTGAGCGTATATATGGGTGTGTTAGTTCCATGCACTTTTATCACATGTGATACAGAAGTGTTCCATCACCACAAAACTCCCTCTGCTACCCCTTCAGAGTACCCCTCATCTCTAACCTCTGGCAGTCACTACTCTATTCTCCATTTCTATGATTGAGTTACATCAAAATGTCATAATAAGTAGAATCATGCTCTATGAGCCTTTTTTGAGATTGGCATTTTTTTTTACACAACAGGATCCCTTGAGGTCCTGATTGTTTGTTGATTTTTTTTTTCTTTGTAATTCTGGAATCCTCAATAAGCTGTCATCTCTGTGAGGGAGAGACCATGTTTGGCTCACACATAGTAGGATCTAAATTAAAATGGTTGACTTAATGACTGACTAAAGCTCTGGTTCCTGATCCCCTTTATTAATTAGGATAATTTTGGTTCAAAGTACTAGAAAAATAACAACCTAAAAAAAAGACCTAAAGCACAGAGGGATGTTTTATGTCACGTATCAAAGAGTCTGGAGGCAGAGTAGTTCTGGCAGAATGCCAAGGTTACTATCAGGTACTGAGGTTCCTCTGGGGCTGTCTTCCCTAATGGACCCAGGATAGTCACCACAATTCTGGACATTACAAGGCAGATGCTACGGGATTCAACAGGAGCTGTTGTAGGACTACCAATGATAAAATTGAGTTATTATTGCAATAGGATAGCAAGTAGATCATTTATACTTCTGACTACCCTATAATCTTGAAGCTTTGGTAGGTTTTTCAACTCCTATAAACCAAGGATCTGCATTTGTCTTGAAAAATCAAATTGTTCTAAAATAAACGTTAAGCTGTGAGATGGCTTATATTTATGATGCAGGGGGGAAAAAAGTGAAACCTTTTCATCTTATTAAGGAAATTTACTGTTCCATTTTCCCCTGAGGCTTTCAGTACAAGTTCCCATTGCCCTCTCATTGATCGCAGCTCGCTCTTCTCTCAAAATGGTGTTGCTCTATCCAAAAAGACTAACCAGATATTCATGAAATGAGAGGAGAGGGAATGGATGAAATGTGGCTAATGGAAGCTCAACAGAGACGTACACACCAGCGTCAGCAACCCAGAGGCTTCAGAGACTGTGGGTGGGTTTTGCATTTTTACTTCTTAGATCTGATTTTCTCCATTAGGAAAAGAACAATCATTAAAGGAGTCTGCTTTGTCCATAATGTTCTTCCTAGACCCTTCATTTCAGTTCAGTTGCATTAATTTGGTGCTTAAATTTATTGCTCCGGAATCTAATGTGTATTACTCCTGTCGGCATTAAATTTAATTTACTGCAACCAGGCAAAGGGGTTGCTGAAACCAGATTTTAATTCCCCAGCCATTAAAACCTGTTGTCCTTGATAAGCAAGATCTTTATTCTATACCACCCATATAATGTGTGTATCTATAGAGCTATAGCTCTGCGGAATGTGCTTCTTTGGATAGCTTTTTCTTTTTTCTTTTTAAAATGATGTTTAGTTTCTTTCTCCTGCATATATGAATGCTTCAGAAGTGTCGGGCTATTGAAGCATTTTGTTCTATGATTTTTATTCTTTTTTGGATGATAAAATAGGAAATCTAACCCCAGCCCAACACTACAGAATTCAGCTGTATTCCTGCTGAGAGCTTCTCACCAGTGGATTATAGCCAAAGACACAATGTTGACATTTGTTGTAAGGGCAGATACTAGAGACAGCAGTGATTTCTTTATAGTCAAAATGAAAACAGATTGTTTAAATCTTTAACATTTTAAAGATCATTTTGTTGTTGAAGTAATATACGCTTGTAAAGAGTTCATTTGGTATGAAATGTTACATATACGCTGTCAACATTTTCTCGTATCTCTTTTGAGATCTCCCTTGCCTTTCTCTTTCTCTCTCCTCTATCCTCTCTCTATGTGTGTATATGTGGGTGCATATATTTGCTGCATACATAGGTATGTATTTGTGTACGTATGAGTGTGTGTACATTTGCTGGCTATGTATTCACTAAACTATTTCTATGCATAGTACACAATAATCATTCAATAAATGTAGAATATAGTCAAGTGCTGTGTAATGATGTTTCGGTCAACAACAGGCCATATATATTAGGTTGGTGCAAAAGTAATTGTGGTTTAAAAGGTTAAAAATAATTGCAAAAACCGCAATTATTTGTGCACCAACCTAATACAATGGTGGTATACCATATAACCAAGACATGTAGTAAGCTATAGCATCTAGGTTTGCATAAGTACATACTATGATGTTAGCACAAGGATGAAATCATTTAGTGACACATTTCTCAGAACATATCCTCATCGTTAAACAGCACATGACTGGAATTGACTAATTTATTTATGTTATTCTTTGTCATTTATTAACTATATCAATTAGATGCATGGTATTGTATATAAAATGAAACCAACAAAAACAGCCTCAAATTGACTGAGAAGATGTATTAACTCACATAAGAGGAAGCGTATATGTAAAGTGGACTTTAGGGTTGATTTATTGGCAGCTCCGTGATGTGTTCAAGGCCCTAAGGTGTTTCATGTCTCTCTACTCTGCGATCCCCAATAGAAACTGTATGTTAAGACAAATCCCCTGGTGTCCATAGCAATTAGAGCTCCACATTTCCTCACTCACAATTGACATTCTTGAGAACAAGGAAGTCTTTCCCAGAAGTCTGTATTATGCTTCTTTCCCCACATTGTTAGCCAGAATTGGTCCACCAGTGCCTAGCAAAGTGGGTGAGGGTCCTATTTATCCATCAGGTCAAGGCTTAGTTTATTCTGAGAAACAGAACCGGTGGGTCTGAAGGGTAGATAGCTGAGCAAAATCTAGTTTCTAGTAAGAAAAAGAAAAGGCATGGCATGCTACCCCTGAGTTTACTCCCACCAACATTCACTAGAGAAATGTTGAGTGTTTGAGGCTCTGTATGTTTTAAAATTTTCCTTTGGATTCACTCATTGACCTCAAGTCTTATTGAAGAGAACTGGTTTTCATTTTTTAGTGTGTGTTCAGTTTTAAATATTTGCTTTTTGATCTAGGTTTCTTTTTTTTGTTATCTTTTGCCTTTTCCCCCTTTCAGTAATTTCAAAGCTTTGAATTAAAATTATGGACTTTGCAGTGGTTATCTCTTAATACCTTATAACTTTAAAATAATACACCTAAATTCTATTTACTAATTTGGCAAATTTGACAGTATCTATTGATACCTTGCCCTGAAAAATAAGAATAGTATTATATTTAAAATGCCTCCTACCTATTGTATCTTCCTTTCATTGATATTGATTAGTTTATTACAGTACACTATTTTACATTGTCAGGTTTTATACCCTTTGTATTATATTCTATAGGCCATTTACTATGGATTCTAAGGTCTAATTTCTGTATTTACATACATTCAGTGATCGCTACTATTTCTTTTATCATTCAGCTTCAAAATTTCTGAGTTATTCATTCTGAGTCTCCTCCTCCTCCTTCTCCTCTTCTGATTGTCTAGATTTCAAAAAGATATTTATCCAATCAATCTATCTGAGTGCAGTTTTTCTCAAAGTTCTGAAATTACAGACATTACTTTCTATATCATTTTACAGATGCAGTAACTTAGCAGGGTATGAAATTCTTGTATTCATTTCTTTCTCACAATTCTGAAAATATTGTTCTAATGTATTCTTCTGTTGAAGTGTTTCTGAGGAGAATTGTAGAGGCCATTTGATTTTTCTTTTTTTGGTCCTTTTTTTGATATGTCTGTTCTGCCTAGATTATAACGGTGTTAATTTTTATATCCTGGAATTGCAGTAACTTCATCAGGGTATGTTTCAGTGATGGTCGTTCTTTCGCTGTTTTTTCCCTTGGATCACACAGTATTCTTTCAATCTGCACATTTATGGCTTCATTCATTTTAGGAAAGCTCTCTTGTATTATGTTCCTGAATGTTTTCTTTTTGTTTTGTTTTTTGTTCGTTTTTTCTTTTGCTTTTCCATATATAATATGTGCTGTGTGCTCTTTCCTCTGTTTTAGTAACAAGGATGGTAATTATCCATATGTTGAATATGTTTTCTGTGTCCTCCAACTATCTCTGCCTCTCTCTAATTGCCTTTATCTCTACCCTGTTTTATATAATTTTCATAATCCAGTTCACTGTGCCCCTGTGTTTTATTAGTATCTATTCAAACTCCTTCTACGTCTTAGTATCTATCATTATGTAAACTATCTTATTTTTGTCTTTTCTGACATTTGGCAGCACACTCTTATTCTGCACTATAGACTTAATAACTTTTCTTGATTGCTTATAATTTTTAAAATGCTGGTGTTCCTTTGATTGTTTGAGAGTATAGGAGAGTAGTTATCTAAAATGTTCTTTTATTAATTAAATAGTTCTTTTTAAGATGCACATTTTCCATTTGCCTTTTAAGTTTTAGCTCTCCTTTATATTATGTTAATTTCCTTTTTGTTTGTTTGTTTTCTGAATGAAATTCATTTTGTGAGCTGCTATTTTTCTCAAGAAGAGGAGGGGACAGTTGAGTGAGTTAGGGCACTCGTTTCTGATTTGTTATCTTAGAATACTTTTTAATCCAAGCTGCAATCTACACTGTGGTATAAGTACACTCCCTCTCAGGGTTCAGAGTTCCCTCTTTTATGGGTCATCTTATCAGTCAGGAAGGGGATTCATTTTAATCAGTGAACTATGGCTCATACCTAGGAAGTTTCAACGAATGATACAATGACTATTTAGCTCTGTTCAGTGACATTCAGGGGCTCCCAAAAGCATTGCCGTTTTCCCTTTCTCTTCTCCATCAAATCTGTAAAACAAAGATGTCATTCTGCACAAGCCTTCTTTTATCTCTGTCTCTCCCACCAATCTGAAATGTGTATTTGGCCCCTCCAAATGTATTCCCCACATATGATTATGAACATAGTTTCTGGAATCAGACTCCCTCAGTAAAATCTTGGCTTCACCTTTGTCTGTTGTTCAAGTTGCCTCACCCCTCTGTGCTTCATAGATGTTACCTTGTCTGCTTTACGGGGCTATGAGAAGATTAAATGCACTAGTCTACATAAAGTACTTAGCACACAGGAAGCATTCACGAACTCCTTGAACCCCCTACCTTGTTACAAGATGGTTAGTCTCCCAAGGAACTTTCACTTTCAGAATTACATGCACCTAGTTTGAAATCTGGAGAGATAGGAATACACTTTTGATAGCATTCTTAATTTGAGAGAAAAATCATTGTATTGCAGGTACTTTCCATAGCTTAGGGACTAAATTTCAGTGGCTTTCTGTTATCACTGTTGATGAAGTTTTATTTCCTCATCTTTGTTTTTATCTTTCTTTAGTATGCTTTCAAGGGGCATAGAATGAATATACTTTTACAGTCCCTTATGTTTTATTATTATTATAAAAATATACATATTCTTTGTTTTTGTTTTTGTTTTTTTTTAAATACTGCAATAGGTGAAAATACAAAGATCACTAGAAATCTTACCAATCAGAATTAGTTACCATCAACAGTTTGGAGAACATATTTTTAAACACTTACGTGCACAGGCACGCACACACACACACACACACACTCATACACACACATACACACTCATGTCTGTTAACTTGAATTCACTTCTACATCCTTTTCCTTCCTTCTACAATCTTGTTTGGAACTTATTTCTTTGTAAAGAAATACATCACTTTAAATGGATACATGTGATTTCGGTGAATAAAAATAATTTAATCTCTTGATAGACATTCATTTTGCTTCCAGATTTTACGGGACCTTTTCTCCTATGACAAATAACGTTTTAATGAGCATACTGGCCCAGTGATGTCTTTAATGGTCTGATGCAAATTATAGCATGAGACAGCAGACCTGTGCGTCTCTTCATTAGCCCGCTCTTTGAAAGTGCACCTTTTGGCCTAAAAGGCTGATAGTTTTCTCTTTTTGCCTAAGATATAAGTCATATACTTTAAAAAGAAAAAGAAAAAGAAAAAAAAAAAAAAGCTATGTCAGCCAGCACAAAGATGGATTGTGACTTAAACCTAGAATGAAACGTGTATTTTTTCTTTTCAGGGGAATTCTGAACTATTAAAAGGATGGATGTAGGGTGCTGAGAGAACAATTATGCTCTCTGATTTTTCTCCTAAACTGGCATCACTACCAGAGGAAGCTCTAAATATGAAATCCACTTGTACAACTAAAGCCTTACTTTGTTCAGTGAATCCAAGCTTGAGGGCTGTCAAGAATTGTGAGTCTCATCACTTGTCAAAAGCCCAGAGAAAAGACAGGGCTATAGAAATCAGCTGGAAAGGAGAGAAAGGGAGCTCTCAGAGGTCTGGTATAGAAATCAAAAATCAAAAACGTTTAAAAGTCTACTGCTTCCTTTTGTATTTATATAAATTTCTATTTCTGAACATTTGCAGAAATTAATGTGCCAACCTGGAGTGTCCGTTAATGACTCTAGGTATATAGCAGTGAATCATCTCATCTGGTTCCTTCTATCATGTAAATTCTTCATGAAACTCCCTTTATACAAGTGTATATCCTTTTAGGTACAAATTCAGTAATATCTTTGGTGTGGTTGCTCTTTCCTTGCATTTTTTCACATGCAGAAATATTCCCTTTCCCTGGTAGATATTTATCAGGCAGATTGTAGCTACGTTGCAGAGGGAGATTGCTCTGCTGCCATTTTTCTGTATGTTAAATTGACAGCCCTGAAAGAGTAACCGTGGCTATGAAATGTTCCAGGAAAAGTACGAAGACAAAGATGGTAGGGTATATATCAACTAACATCACGAGTCTACTCTGTTAATGGACATTATTGAACTCTGAAAAGTACTTTGGCTGATCCCAGCACCATTCTAAGAATCTCTTTTTCCAAGCCTTTACCCCCCACCAAAACTATTATATTCCCCAAATAAACTAAAAACAGATTTACTCAGATTCATCTTATAACCTGTTTTGCTATAACACTTGCTGGGAAAACATGAATTTATTCCAATGTTATTGATATATTAAGGAACAATTTAAGTATACCTCAAACGCCCTATTGGCTTATGCATTATTTTATCTGGGAAAAACATTATGTGAATGCAGAAAACCACTCTCAGTTGAACCCAGTTAAGTAGAAATACACAAAATGTGGTGCACCTACACACATACATATAGATTTCACAATTCTACAGCTATTTCAGTTTATTGTTGATAAACTGCAGCCATACTCATCCACATATGGACTTAGAATTTTTGTCTGATTTCAGATGACCCTTCTTCTATTAGACAGGGTGCAGTGAGAGCAACAAGTATTATTTCTGTAAATATTCCTACCAAAGATGCATGAAATAAATCTAGCTATGATAAAATATTGAACAAACTTAAATTAAGAAATACTTTACAAAATAACCTGTTCTTCAAAAGTGTCAAGGTTGAATAATCAAACAAAGAGTGAGAAACTCTTCCAGACTGAAGACTAAAGAGACATGACAAATAAATGCAATGCCTGACTTTGAGTAGGACTCTTTTAGAACATTATAGAACATTATGAACATATAGAACATTATGGGGACACTTGAATGGGGTCTGAGGATTCTATAGCAATACAACAATGTTAATTTCCTGATTTTAGTAGCTGGGTTGAGGTTTTGTAAGTGAATGACCTTGTTTGCACAAAAGATACATCCTAAGCATTCAGTAGTGATAGGACATTAAGTTGACAACTTATTCTACATTAATTTAGAGACAATAAAGTTATTTGTACTGTACTTCCAGATTTTCTGTATGTTTATAATTATTTCAAAAGAAACTAGAGAAAATACTTTTTAAAGTCAATAACATTATTTTTTTTTTAATGTTTAAAGAGGTAACTGCTTGTGAATTGTCACAAGCTGCTCGTAGTTTTAGGTGGCAACTTAGCTCAGTTACATTTAAATCAGAAGACAGATGAAAGCAAATTACCCTCCATGATATGGATGAGATTACCCTCATCAGATGTCTTCAGACTTGAACTGCAATTCTGTCTAGCCTTGACAGCCTACCTTGCAGATTTGGGGTTTGCCAAGCCTCCATAATTGGTGTGAGCCAATACTTAAAATCTCTCTCTCTCTCTCTCTCTCTCTCTCTCTCTCTCTCTCTCTCTCTCTCTCTCTTTATGTGTGTATACATACATAGATAAGTAAGCAGATATCCATAGGTGAATAAAGATATAGATACAGATACAGTTGAGATAGAGATAGAGAGAGAGAGAGAGAGAGAGAGAGAGAGAGAGAGAGAGAGAGAGAGAGGAATAAATAGAGAGATACCAATCCTAGTGATTCTTTTCTCTGGAGAACTCTGACTAATGCACTGCCCATCTTTTCTAAACTAATATTATTGTGTGAGAATTCAGGCTCCATATTGAATGAACTTAAAATTATTCAGAAGAAGAAAGGGAACTAAAAATTGTAACGTGAACTACCTCATTTTGAAAATACTAACTCAGATTTCAGTAAAACATTGTAAGGTCCAACTAGACACATCTACATGGCAGATCCAGCCCTCAGGAAGCCAGTTTGTGGCCTCTGCTCTGCAGACACCACACTGAGAGCTTTGCCAGCCTCGGGGACCACCACAGTTGGAGGATCAGAAAGGAAAGCTGGTGGCCAGGGCTCAGGCATCTCACCGTGGCTCCAACCTCAGCAGTTTTGTTTTGTATGTTTTCCATGTTAGTTTTCTCCATAAGGTTTCCTTTGATAGAAGGGTTGCAATGCTGAATTTTTAAGAGGTAAAAAATTGCTGCTCTAAAGAATCAGCATCAAACCTTTTTTAAATGGCAAAACATCATCAGAGACGTTCTGAATCAGCCTGTTGCTCAGCACCCAGCCCCACAGGTACCACGATTCATTGTCGTCATGAACTGTGACAATGGTGGTCTCACAGCAGACTTGTCTCCCATCACATAAAACGAGCCTCTGTAAAGCCTTCAGAACCTCCTTCTGCTGGGAACACTGGAGTCCTGTTGTTTGTATGTGCTGAGATGAAATGAAACACAAAAATCAGTGACTATTTCTTGGTAATCTCAAATGTGTAGTGATGTACAGAATATCTTTTCTCTTCATCTTTTTTTTTCTTTTGATTCCCTGTGAACAGCCCCAGTCCTGTATCTCACTAGCCACTGCTTAGATCCTTTCCAATTTCTTAATATGTGTTGAAGGGCAATAAACAAAATTCTAGACAATCAAGGACCTGAGAAGTCTACTTGGTTACAGAGAAGGCTTTGGGGACAGAATGTAAGGAAAGTGAGTATGATAGTATGACAGTGAGTATGACAGCCTCAGAATCCTAAAGGAGGTCAGTACTGGGACATCATAGCAACACAGCACTCCAAAGATCGAGAAGGCATCACAAACTTAAAAGTCAGGCATCCTAACTAGTGTGTTTTATGAATGATTTTCCCATAAGTATCAGGACACCAAAAGACATGCTAAGAGCATGGAAGACAGAATTTAGCAGTCAGGAGGAGGTTAAGCAAGGTAGTAGAACTCCAACCAAGTATTTGGGATGCATGGTGGGAACCCCAGTTCTGGAATAAAATTGGAAATCTGCTCTAGAAAAGAGGGTAGTCTACAGATGGAAAGGGATAAAGACCCAGTCTGTAGGACAGAACTGACCCAAGAGGTATGGAGTGCTGCCGTGTGGGGTCACATATCCATCCTTGACTTATTCAACAGTGGAGTCTTGGTCAGGTTGTCAATTATAGATTCAGGTAAAACATAAAAATATGGAAAGGCACGTAGGGGCCCAGAGGTCATAGCTCAGCCATCGCATCCAAAAAGTAGGCAATGTGACTTTATTTAAGCCCCTAACAAATAGTTTAGTCTGACTGAGCCACCAAGGTAGGGTTGACTTCACTACTCAGTGGCCAACTCTAAGTATGCAACAAAGTGGTAGAAAACTAATGAGGAGCTGAAAGTGACCTCTGATGGCCACTCTTTCCTGCAGCATCAGTCACATACCTCTCCTGAGAGTAAGTCTCATTTACCTGGAAAAATGGGGAGCCCTTGAGGCAAGCACTGACCTTCTACCTTTTTCTATCACCAGTGCCTCTCACTGTGCCCCATAGGTAGAGACCTTCCACCCAGTCTTTATTCCCTCCCAAGCCCTGGGAGCCTGGTATTTTTCTACTCAAAGATATGTGATGGTTCTTATCAGTGCATAAAACAATCACATCTTACAGGAGCTTTACAACATGTCTCCAACCCAACTTCCCCGCCTCCCGTTGTATCCTGCATGTGACCATGCAAACCGCTCAGTTCCACTTGTGCATCAAGCCAGAAATAAGTATTGAACTATACTTTGAAAAGGCATATATTCAAGAAGTGCCTTATTTCTTTGTACTCTTTAAATAAAATTAAATCTAACATGGCAGTCATTTCACCAGGTTGAATGTAAATTCCATCTTAGTCCCTCTGGTGATACCCGCCACCATTACCTCCCTAACGCTCTTTAAAGTTTTGTAATGAGCAGAGTATTCAGAGAGTCGTCTCTGTTGTCATCCACACTGGTCACTGGTGACTTGCCTACTGCCCAAACCCCAGAGGTCTGCAGACCTCAGCTTCCCCCTTCCCTTGCCCCCCCCCCCCACACTAACTCTGCATCCCTACTTCTCACACCTCCCGCCAGCATCACTCCCACTGGAAGGAGGTTGCTTTCAGATAACGTGCTTCAGTCCCTAAGCACAAAAATCCTGATTATTTATTTGGCAGTCTTAGAAATGGAAAGGAAGTGTCATGGAGGAAGGGACAAAAAAGTACACATAAATTAATAAATTATGCTTCTTTTATTCCCAATGTTCTCTCTACCGAGGCCACACTCTCTTCTCCTTCTGGTAATTTCTTTCCCTCCTTCCTAGACCAGCTCTAATGTCACCTTCTCAGTAAAATCTTTCTTCTTGTTTTTTCCCCTCCTTGAATTTACAGCTCCCTCTTCTGGTCTCCTGGCGCTTTATACTGATACTTCCTGCAGCATTCACCACCTGTACTGTGTTTTTATTTACCACATGTATGTCTTGCCCCAAATACTGTGAGTTTCTCAAGGGTAGGAAATATGGTTTTGATTTGTATCCTGAGTCTTCAGCAGAATACCTAGAAAGTGATGAATGCTCAATAAATGCTAGATGCAATGAGTGGAGTTAAAAATAAGTTTCTCCATGCTTATTTTATGTGATCCTGAATACATAAATACAGAGAGATTAATATGAAGATATGATAATACACGTGTAGCAACCATAGACAAAACACAATCTGAATAAATAGGTTTAACTTATTATTCCTGCCAACCTGGGTTAGATTAGGACTGCCATCTAAGACAGCCACGAGACACCCTCAAGGCCCAGTCCTGACTCAGCGGTAAGCAGATTCCTCTAAAAGGGCAGAACAGTGTCCGAGTGGCAGATAGTTTTCCTTTCTTAGGGAAAACATTTCTCTGTAATGTTTCCAACGAGAATATTATCTCCAGTTGGATTCCTCAAATCAGACCCTGAAATAAGTGTTTGAGTGCAAGTGACTTATTCAATAAATTTGAGGGAAAACCCAGTAAGTGAGTGGGGAAAACAAAAAAAGTAAAGGGAAGAGGTCAACAAGGGTGTGATTTCAGACAGAGCTTCCACTCAGCCTGACCGCCCCCCCCAGATATGAGAGTGAGGAGCAGATAAACTTTCAGGTACTTCTCACTTCTTGTACTTGAGGGTCAAGTGGCTGCAGTGGCCTGAAAGTGACCTTTAAAGAGGAGACACAGGTACAAACCACTGAAGGCAAAAGCCGACAGTCGCCTGGAGAGGGGCTGGGAAGAGGAGAAGAGGTCTGCCTGGGAGAAGCGCTCAGAGGTCACCGCTGCCTCTGAGCAGCGGAGCTGAACCTCCTCACAGGGGCTCCAGGAAAGGCCATGTGGAAACCACTCTCACAAGTCAGTAAACACCCTCTGCCCACAATGGATTCATGTCAGTGCTGTACACACATCATCAACCATCCCCACGTGATCATTGTCCTTAGATACCAGAACTTTGCACAGTCAGAATACATGGCATATTGCTTAATATATGTATGTTGGGATGGGAAAGATCAGGATTAAATTCAGAAAAGAAAAAAAAAAGACCCTTCAATATCTTTGTTTTCCATTTAGTCATCCTTAGATCGGGATAATAACATCTGTCAGAGAGAAATATCATGAGGATTAAATGCATGTAACAAAAACTTATGGAAAATCCTCAGTGAAACATTGATACTCAATGCATGACTTACTAATGATTTCTTTTTCCTGTTTCATTCACTGCTCTTCCCCAGCACCTAGAGCTGTGACCAATGATAGTCTCTTGTTAAACAAATGAGTAAATGAGTAAATGAATGTATTTACTATGGTACAGCCATTCATTTATTCCCCCAATACTAAACACAAGTCAAATTACTATGGGGGATTCAAACAACCCACAATCTAGAGGAGCTTGTAATCTAATAAGGAAGAAGAAATGTTAACACCTATTATACCTAGAACAACTACATGATCAGGGAAAAGTGCTCAATGTCTTAATAAAGTGCTAGAGAAGCAGAGGAAGAGAAGAGAAAAACCATAGGTAGATGTAACTGGGTAAAAGGCATTGAAATTGGTATGTGAGAAAGGCGTTGAGTCACCTTCGATATAATATATGACACATAAAATGAGTGAGCAGTGATGATTCCTATGGAGAAAAATAAAACAGGAAAAGAGCAATAGAAGATAGTGTGGTGTTTTTGATACACTCACAAGCCAAGAACAAGGAAAGTCTTGCAAATATCTGGAGAAGAGCATTTCACCCAGAAGATGGCAAAGAAAGAGCCATAGCGAAGACCCTGGGGCAAGAGCAGATTGGTGGGTTTGGAGATTGACAGGGTGGCTGAAGAAAAGTGAATGGTATGAGACGGGGTCAGAGGCATAATGGGAAGATCATGAGCTTAAAGCAATGGAGAAAGTATCTTTTAGTTCACGAGGTCACAAAGCAATTAGCTTAGATAAAGTACGGGACATGACCAGAAACACCAAGCTAATTTTTCTTGATGAATTGACCCCAGCAAGGGCAGTAAGCCCACCTCAGGCCGTTTTACATCTCTTCCACAAAAAGGGGTTGCCTTCGAGAATCTGGCTCGCCTTTACTACTTGCTGGGGCACTGACTGGCTGCTCTCCCCTAAATCTTTGCTTTCATCCTGCATCATCAAGAAGACCTGCATCCTTGGCCTGTGAGCCAAGCAGGTGGGAATCTTGAAAAAGAAAAAAGGTCTGCCTGGGAAATTCCATTGACAGTGTTGCCTTTGGCTTCACCATCTCAGTGCAGCGTAAGATCTGCATTTTCAGCGAAAGAGAGTTGGCAGCGAGCAGACTGGCCCATGTTGTTTGGGGTAATGCCATTATTTATCATCCCTTAGCTTCCATCTGCTGACATGTGTGACAGCTAAATGGTGGTTTTGTGGGGGTTCCTATGATGCTGAGGAATGACTTAAAAGCAATGAGGGGACCATGGGCTGGGCTATTAGGATAGACTTATTGCCAGCATATGGTATCCACAGGTACCTGAGTCCCTTTATGACAGTTGGAAGAATTCTGTGGCAGGACATACAGGCTTTATTGGCACAAATGAATGATGTTAACTGTGCCAGGAGTTTCTGAGTTCTGGAGATGGACTAGCTGGCAAACAGGAGGGCTGTAATTACTTCCCATGCAGCTTATTTTGGGAAACATGGGTACTTTTCCCCCAGATTCAGTTTCGGGGAATATGTCCTCCTGTTCCTGAAAAGGAGCATCTGGTAGAAGAAAATTTCATATAATCTACCCTCTCACGCCCACTTTGTTCTCCAGCTCTAACTCTGTTATCAAGTCAGACAGCCAGCAGTAAAACAAAAAGGTTGAGTTATGAAAAAGTCTCTAGGTATCTAGCCCTAGAAATTAGTAAAAGGAAAATTATCTTGATCATTAAGAGGTTATTTGGTGTAAACCTTTGCCATATACAATGTGTGTGTGTGTGTGTGTGTGTGTGTGTGTGTGTGTGTGTGTGTTTAAGATCAGTTTTTATTCATCTGATTATCACAACAGTACAGCAGGGTATGTGTGGGCCGATAGCATTACCATTTTGGAGATAACAAGCAAACAAACATACAAAGTAGCAAACAAAAACAAAACCTGAGGTCCAGTGATGCTGTGACTTCCCACAAGGTGAAGACTGGCAAAACCAGGTACTCTTATGCTTACTCTTTGGCATGCATTTTACCTGATGCATTTTAATTCAATATCGAACACAGAATATAATACGGAGACTGTCTAGTACTGGCCTTCCCTACCTATACGAGCACATTGTTGAAAGAAATTAAAACACAAACCAACAGAATGACATTCTGTATTCATGGATTAAAAGTATTAATATTGTTAAAATGTCTATGCTACCCAAAGCAATCTACAGATTCCGTGTAGATCCCTACGAAAACTCCAACAGCATTTTCCACAGAAATGGGGGGAAAAAATTCCTAAATTCATAGGGAACCACAAAAGACCCCAAATAGCCAAAGTAATCTTGTGCAACAAGAACAAAACTGGAGGCATCATTCTTTCTGATTTCAAACTACATTACAAATTCATAGTCATCAAAATAGTATGGTACTGGCACAAAAACAGATATTAACATATAGATCAGTGGGACAGAATAGAAATCCCAGAAATAAACCAAGCTAATGTGAAAAGAGAGTAATTAAAAATAATCGCATGGATATCGGTGCAGCGTTAGACAAATAAGCCAGTGGAAGAGAAAACAATCTACACACAGAACCACTCATATAAGGTCATCTGATGGAAAATATACCACTGCAATTCACTGAGAGAAACAGTGGTACTTTCAGCAAATAATATTAGATCTGTTGGATACCTATGAGGAAAAAAGCAATTTTGTCCCTACCTTAATTTTCATTTTTTCCAGTTTTATTGAGATATTGACATGTGTAACGTTGTGTACGTTTAAGGTGTACAATGTGATGATTTCATATACTTACATATTGTGAAATGATTACACAATAAGGTGAGTTAATACATCCATCACCTCACATAGTTACTTGTTTTTCATGGTGGGAACTTTTAAGGTTTACTCTTTTAGCAACTGTCAAGTATAGAATACAGTATGAGTCACCATGCTTAATTCAATTCCCAGAGTATGGGCAACTTATAACTGGAAGTTTGTACCCTTTGATTACCATCACCCATTGTCCCCACCCCCTCAACCCTGGCAACCACCAACCTACTCTCCCTTTCTAAGAGTTTGGTTTGTTTAAGATTCCACATAAAAGTGAGATTATATAGTATTTGTCTTTTTCTGTCTGACTTGTTTCACTTAGCACAATGCCCTCAAGCTTCATCCAAGTTGTTGCAAATGGCAGGATAGGGCCACAGGCTGTGCCCTGAAGTTGAGTGGAGCCACAGGCTGGGCATTGTAATTGTGTAGACTTTTGCCTGTACTCAGCTGTTGGGCAAGGTTGCTGGCTGGGCTCTCTGGTTAGGCAAGGCCTCCAGCTGTACCCTACAGTTGGGTGGAGCCGGACACTGTGCTCTGCATTTGGATGGGCTCATGTTCAGGCTCCTTGATTGGGTGGGGCTGCAGGCTTTGTTCCCTGATTGGGCAGGGCATCTCGCCGGGCTCCTGGCTTAGGGAAAGCCACAGACTGTGTTCAGCCAGGGGGCAGGACTGTGTGGTGGACTCAGCTACTGGGTAGGGTTGTAGTCTTGATTCTATGGCTGGGCAGTACCACAGGCTGTGCTACAAGGCTGCTGGGTGTCTGCAGCCACGTTTCCTGGAGGGCTAACACTGGAAGTCACCCTCGGCAGTGGGGCGGGAGTGGGAATTGCCTCCATGCTGGGGCAGGGTCTTAATGTGCTCCATGGCTGGTACAACTCCATGGCCGGGTATCCAAAACATCAGCTGCCATGTCCAAGAAAAACTTTGGAAACCAGTAACTTCTTTCTTAATATTTTATCTTCTTCCCTAAAGAAAACAATTAAACATTTTTAAATGATAATGAAATTACTCATTGCAATAAGTTTAAAGATAAATCACTGATAAGGTTTTTAGGAAGAAGGAGGGAAGGGAAGAAGCAATTAATTTTTTTTTCTTCCCTAGAACAATGCATAGGTAATAGCCCATTGTGTGCACAAATTACAGTCAAGCTGCAAAAATACTGTATAATTTTAACATTCTGCTAGCTTTTCCCAATCAATCTCATTGATGTGCTTTCCAAGTATAAAAAACGGAAGCTTGGCTTCTTCAACTTAAGGAAAATATAAGATCTCATTCTGTGCTTCTCAGTTTCTTTGTTATGATGCTCTAATGCCACCAGCATAATTGATTTCTTTCTTTCTCCTTGAGTTGAATGCTCATTTTTGATTCTAGAATGATAGAATCTGTTTCTCTGAAGCTGTGATGAATGAGGTATAAATGTACTTCTCTAACTCTTCTGTTTATGTCCAAAAGATGTGCTGGTAGAAGGAAATTGCTGGTTGCCAGAATTGGAGGCTCATCTTTCCACACTGGTGAAATATTTCCTGACTCCCTCTGGCACAACTAGAGAAAAAGTGAGCAAGACAGTCACCATGAAACCCGAAAGAAGTATGCAAAAATCCCTTGCAGGCTAGCCCAGAAAAATCCAGACCAAAATCTGGGAAATGCATCAATTGCAATGATACGTGGATAAGCTTTTGAAACAATTTCTCTTCAAATGCCTGTTAGCCACCCAAACTCCCAAAGAATCTATGAAACCTTGAATTCTCACTAGAGCCAAGCAGTGTTGGCAATGCCAGAAACATTACACAAATTTTCGTTAATTCTCACAATATCCTAGGAAATTATTAACATTAGTTACCTTCCCAGATGACAGCAATGTGACTCTTTAGCTTAACAACCAGTCCAAGGTCCCTGAACTAGTAAGTGCTGGAATGGAGATTCGAACCCAGAGCCATGTGTCTTTAGAGCCCAGGCCCATCCAACCTATCTCATTGACAAGGATGTGGGGAATGATTCAAAGATATAGTCTAAGATGTAGTATTCAATACTTGGCTGGGTCTCAAAAAAAAAAAAAAAAAAAAAATTCTCCATTCCACTGCCCCTCACACCAATCGAAGGACACACTGCACCCATAAAAAAGAAAAAAAAAAGAAAAAATCAAGGACCATAAATAATTATTTTTAATATTTGTTTTTGGACTCCAATAAGATACAATTTGAGTAGATACTGTGCCAGGTGGCGAAACCTAGTTTAAAAGCATTGTGTTTTATAGACTTGGAACTTTGTGAGGGTTGATTTTTACCTATTTGCCGCTGATATTATTTAGGTGCACTGTCGGCTAGCAATGGGAGTGTGTTGAAAATAGCAATGCCACAGCAGCAAAAATCCATGCTTCCTTATTATTCAAGATAGTGGCTTTCATATCTAACTCTGCCCTGAAACAATACTTTATATTTCCCATACTTGATGTTAATGTTACATCTCATCAAAAATGAGTTTTCTTCCTTTTTCTCTCTGTCTCCTTGAATTTGTCGCTTTTTTCTCTGCCATGAGCCTGCTCAGCACGAAGAAATATTCATGTTACTTCATGTCATCTCCACTAGGAAAGAACTCTTGTGTCTATTTTCTACTGAATGCCTAGGATTACATAGTCAATAAGAGATGAACTTAAAATTTAAGCTCACATATTTCTGATTTAAAAGCTCGTGAATGTTTCACAATATCATGATGTATTTCTGCTATCCTTCCTTGATATCTTTGACTTTATTTATTTTTCTATATAATCCCATTTAATTGAATTTCCTTTTATTCTTCCTCTGGCCAAAGATATACTTTCACTCTTGTTCTTTCCATCTCTTTCTTTTTACTTCCCTACTCCACCTGCACTAGACCACCACCACCAGACTAGCTCTGTATTTCTAGGGTTATATTACTCATTCATTCACTCATTCATTCATTCATTCTTCAATCAAATCAATAATTCATCAATCCCTTAATTTAATAATTCATAAATATTTATGGAACATCTATTAAGTACCAGGCCCCATAAGAATCACAAATATAAACAATATAAACAATATATATAAACAATATAAACAATAAATATAAACAATAATATAACATACTCCTTCTATCAAAGAGTTCATGGTCAGCCAAGACAAACATACTATAGTGGAAAGTGTAACCAATTCTAAATATTCAATGCTAAGGAAGCATAAAGGCTGGGCATTCCATTTTATAGGAACAGGGAAGTTTCTCTCCATATTTTTTCCCCCAAAATTGAAGCCTTAATTGTTTATGCAATTTGAATCTTAAGTAACTTTTAAAAATCCAACTTATCATGCATATTTTCTAGTGACATTAAATATTCTTTGAAATATCATTTTAATGACTACATAATATCAGTGCCCAGATTTGTTATCGTTTATTTTTAAAGTTCTGTTGGCTTTAAAGTTTGTTTTCTTCTTTTCTTTTTTTGCTCTATGAGACTTAACGTTGCAATGATTTATTCACATTTTTTATTATACTTATAAGTGCCTAAGAAGTAGAGCATCTGATTAAAAGAAGAAATATTGTAAAGTGTCTTTGATACATCTTGCTGAAGTGCTTTCCAGAAGGGTTTCAAATGTATGCCTGCTGGCCATCTATAAACTATAAACAGGCCACCTCACAGCACTCTTCCCAGTATTAAGTAATATAAATAAAATAATAATCAAATTTAATGTATGAAAAATACTTTATTGTTATTTAAACTTGCATTGATTTGGTTATTAACAAGGTATAAAATATTCCCACATATTTATTGACCATTTGAATTTCTTTAGTTTATTTCTTTGCCCTGTAGTCCATTGAGTCATTAGTGTTTTTTATAAAGATTTGTAAAACAAATTTTTCCATGAAATGTTAATTTTTATTAGAATTATTTTATTACTCAGCATTTTGTTGAAATATTATCGAGGATTTTGGCATTAAATCAAATATTTATACAACATTTATTAAAAGATTACTGGTTCTAGATGACTGACTGAGCACATAGTGTTTTTCCCCTCTCTTCTGAGTTCCAACTAAAATGATAAGACAGTAATAAAAAGGGAAATAAAAACAAAGGAACAAAAAGAACACAAAAGGCTCATTAGCAGAGGAGAGATTCTAACAGATTTTTGTATATCAAAAGAAAATGGATATATGTAACAGGTGTATATACAGAGCGCCAAAACAATGTATACACATTTTAAGAAAGGAAAAAAGCCATTACAATTGTAATACTCAATATATGCTGATAACAAAAGATGAATACAAATCACGTTTGACTTCTGCATTTACAAGAGACGCTCAAAGTGGTTGCCATCAGCGACCAGACACTTCTGATTACGGTGAACTACTGCTTGAGCAACGCTGAGCAAAGTGTCCACTTGTATACATTTTTTTGGAACCCCCAGTATATGTCCAAACTCATTTCAAAATGTATACAATAAATATCTGCAATTTTTTTCATATCAATTAAATCTCAATAAGGCTTAACAAAGTTAAAAATAAATGGAAGCATATTGATAATTGAAACAAACTGGAGTAAACCACAGCCCAGAAAAGCAAGAGGGTAGTAAGCAGAAGAGGAATCCCATCTGTCCAAGAGAGGGTTCTGATGATGGGAGGAAGGATGGATGCAAAGAGGAAGGCAACCCTTGCTCATGGAAAAACCCTGATGGTCAATCCTACCCCCTTACCCATGCCCGTCTACAGTAACAGACAAACAAACAAACTCTAGCAGACATTATTCCAAGACAAACAAGCCAGACACAGAAAGAACAAAATGGCATGCTCCTACTTATATGTGGAACTGAAATAGTCAAACTGACAGAAGCAGAGAATAGACCCATAGTGGCCAGAGACCAGGGAGGGGAGAGACGAGGGTGAAATGAGATGTTGGTCAAAGGGTACAAAGTTTCAGTTATGCAAGATGAATGAGTTCTGAGATCTAATACATAGCATGGTGATGATAGTTAACAATACTGTATTGTATACTTAAAATTTGCTAAGAGGATAGAGCTTAGAGTAAATCTTCTCAGCGTGCGCACATAAACACACACACACACACACACACACACACAATGTTGGCAACTCACTTGGATGTTTAAATAATACCATGCTACTGGACTATGTGAGGGGCAAAGAAATTCTCTCTAGGTCTGAACAAAATAAACTTGGTGATGGTTAGACTATAGCTCAATGAAATGTGGGGGCCTGGGGTAACTAGTACTCAGACTCCAAACCTGGGAAGCAAGATGACTCCTTGTTGCCATCAATGGGAAGAGATGGGGCTCCCGACACACTCCTTTACCCAGGCAGGACGAATTCAGGAATGGGTCAGTACTGAACCTGCGGCCCAAATCTCAATGAATCCACCTGCTGCAGGCAAAGGAAGCTGAGCTGGTTCAACTAGGAGGTTTATGGACTGGGGGAATGAGAGATAAGGCTGAAGACTTAAGAAAATGGAAATCCAATTGATCGTAGAGGAACATTATCAGGAAATGAGGCCATTCAGGAGACAGAGATCTCTTTGCCCTAAGTGGAAGTATGTTGAATGTACCAGAGCTTGGTTTACCTAATAGAAATATTTGCACACAAGTTAGTAAATACACCTGTCTTATTAGCAGGCAGCCTGAGACCAAATGAACCAGAAAAAAAAATTACATCACAAATGTTACAACAGTTAAGATTCTCCCTTTTTTGTTTTTTGATGTAATGATGCTAAGCTGGCCCTAAAGCTACAGGCATCAAGAGCAGGAAGGTTTGGAAATACTATCCGCAAAAAGTGAGAATTGTGAGCTCCTACCTCTCTCCTTCAATTCCTAAATGTATTCTCAAAACTAAAAAGGAATTATTCAGGAACCCTTTTCTCTCCCTACTTCCCTCCTTCTGCCTGACATCCGCTTATATCTCTATGGAGAAAGAGTGATGACAGTTTTTGAACAAGAAAATGGTCTTTGGAACTTGGCCATTTACCTATTAAAGCGAAAGAAGAGGGGATCTGTATCTAAACTGCTGTCTGTATGTACTGATGGGTACCTGAGAATACATGGCCTCAGCACAATCTCCCGGCAGAACCAGTCTCCACGCTGCCTCAGGAGGTAACACGGTCTGCTGACAAGAGGCCACGTGAAGCACTTTGCCTACAAACTACTTAGGTCTTCGCTGATCGATTTCAAACCCACAGAAAAGGACCCAGAGCAGGGACTCATTTGTAAGGATAATTAGGCCATGAGAGGTGGCTCTGCTGTGAAAGAAAACAGAAGGTCTTGAACTAGGTAAATTCACATCTCAAAAACTTCACACTGTATAGCTGGATGCTTTAACTTCACTATACACATTCTCTCAATCTGGTTTGTTTCCACGGATACTATTTTTTCTTTATCAACATCTTCATCATCCCCATCACCATAATCACAGTAACCGTTAACAAATACGCTCCACTTATGGCATGCCACTTTGCTAAACAACTTTTATGATTTATTTCAATGAATACAACAAAGCTAGGGGGGTGGCTACCCCATTATTTCCCATTTAACAGATGGGGAAAATGAAGTCAAGAATAAGAACTTGACCAAGTTCCCACAGCTAATACATAGCAACATCAAGATTTGAACCTTAGGCTCTCTGAGGCCAGAACCTACACTATTAGTCATTATATTCTAAATAACCTGCCTCTTCCCTTGAAGCTTATGGAGAAATTTCCTAAAAGGCGTGTTTACAGGGTGGGATATTTCAAAGATTTGATTTACTATTTATCAGTTTCTATCCTACCTTTCTTTTAAATGGGTCCAGATGTGCAAAAATGCTGGAAGCTTATGAACATTTCATGTCAGAATCTTACCTTTGTTGCCAGTGTATCTGGAGACAACCTCCACCTCAACTACCTCAGATTGTTCCATTTTCATGTTTCCTGGCTCTACCCCTCAATTCCAGATTGTTCCATGAAGCACCACCCTGTTTCCCCAAAAATAAGACCTAGCTGGACAATCAGCTCTAATGCGTCTTTTGGAGCAAAAATTAACATAAGACCCGGTATTATATTTATATTATATTATATATTATATTACATTATATTATACCCGGTCTTATATTATAGTAAAATAAGACCGAGTCTTATATTAATTTTTGCTCTGAAAGACGCATTAGAGCTGATTGTCCGGCTAGGTCTTATTTTGGGGGAAACACGGTATTTGCCTCTGACACTGTTTTGAACTTTCACCTCAGACTCGACACTAAAGTTTTCCTTTAAGTATGCCTAATAGATATTCCTTTCTTCAACAAATAACACCTGTACCTTCCTCACCCCAATCCTAGCCCACAGAGGACTCAAACTAGCTGCATCTATGTACCGGGCCCTCCCCTTAGGAAAGAAAAGGCTGACAATGGATAACCAGTTATGGAATTTTGCCTAATTTTACTTTAAATTTCATACCTTTTCCTCCTGCTTCAGGAACTGGCAATAACATATGGAGATCCCACACAGCAAATGTCAAAATCCAGGCAACTCTGCCAGCATTTCAGGTCATTATTCAGTCTATAGCTAGGGCAGGCAAAACAGGCAACCAATTTACAATAAGCCAATTATATAGGTCCCTGACCAAAGGCTGAGTCTGACCCAGGTTTACAATAGCCTGAGATAAAAGAATTAATGAGAAGTAAGGAAAACAGTTTGCTTTCTCTTTCCTGGCTTTCCCTGATTCAAGACCCACTGCCTTATTCCATGTGTTCAAGACTGTAAGGCAGGGCTTTTAATGGGCTGGTTGCCATTCCCCAGGGAAGTGCTACTGAGCTGGATCTGGAGTCTGTTTACAGCTAATAAGGTCAGAGTGTGAATGCCCAACCCTGAGTGGGATAATAACATATGGTCATTCCGAGTGAGAGAATTAAATTCCCATATTTCACATCATTAAATAATAATGCTAAAGCACCAGCACTCTTTGGTCTAATCATGTGTCTGATTCCTCAAAAAGAGTGAAAAGCAATACCTGGCAATGAGATCTTGGGTTCATACTGTTAGATATTTACTATGCTCAGCGTTATTAAAGCTTTGTCCAAAGCCCTACATGGGAACTGGGGTCCCTGACAAAGATAATATATCTATTTGCTTCAGTCAGCTAACATACAAGTAATTTTATTTCCAAAAAAAAAAATCCAATTAATGAAATTGCTAACTGGTCTCCACTGTTGTGTTAGTCCCTATGCATATTTTTTCTTTATATAAATATACCTTTGCACATGTGCGCGCGTGTGCGCGCACACACACACACACACAGCTGCTCGTGGTCACAGCGCTGTAGCTCTTGGTGCAATTAGGCATTCTCTTGCATGCTTCTGTCCTTGGCATATGCTGAGTCCTCTTTTTGGAGACGCCGTTCTCTTTTCTGTCCTCACAGACTCTTACTCATACTCAGTAACCAAATGTGAATGTCAGTCCTCTGGAAAATCTTCCCCCTCTTCTCAGGTAGAACTCATTATTTTTTGCAGTTAAAACTTTAGGCATAACTGCAATCATACTGAAAACTGCTAGTCCATTTTATACTTTCTGGGCAAATCTGTTCAAAGCTACATAAGACGATAGTTTCCTCTGACTTTCTTTAGCCTTTAATTCTGTATCTAGGAACCGAAAAAAAAAAAAAAAACTTAGTATGTGCTAAGTTTATTACCAACTGGTAATGTTTATTACCATTCCTTCAAAATCCGTACTCTAATAACACTGTGAAAAGTAGGACTGATCCACTAATGGAAGATGACATGTTTTCATCATCTACAACAATGAACTTCAAAATCTCTTTGCTATTTTAAAATTTATATTTATGTTGAAGTGAATCAGGGCCTGTGTCTTCTCATCATACTGAAATAGGAGGCTAAATATTCTTCTACCGTGTTTCCCCCAAAATAAGACCTAGCCGGCCAATCAGCTCTAATGTGTCTTTTAGAGCAAAAATTAATATAAGATCCGGTCTTATTTTAGTATAATATAAGACTGGGTCTTATATAATATAATATAATATAATATAATATAATATAATATAATATAATATAATATAATATAATATAATATAATATAATACCAGGTCTTGTATTAATTTTTGCTCCAAAAGACGCATTAGAGCTGATTGTCCGGCGAGGTCTTATTTTGGGGGAAACACGGTAGTATATTTCAAGCAAATATCCTCAGGACAAATGATCCTGGCTAGGTATCCATTGTTACTGATGTATGGGTGTATCATTACTCTAAAAATAAAGCATGGCATTTGCATAACACCTAAAGAGTCTGTATTGATCTGTGGAACTCTGTGCTTGGGGTCAGCAGTGAGAACGCTGGTGCTAGTCTGGAAATCAGGGCCATCCTCTCAGGCAAGTTTCCACGTGAAGGAACACCTCACATTCACATTACAGCCCATCCAAGATGATCAGCCCAAGTCACTTTGGATTGAAAGACAGAAATCCAAGTCCAAGTATATGTTAACATTGAGGCTGTAACTTCTCAGAACCTGAATACCACTTTGCCAACCCTGTCCGGAATCAGAATTGGAGGGAGGTCTTGCCTAAGTTCTGGGAACGCCCAGTGACTGCTCTGTTTTTGATATTCCAGATTACTTCCTTTGGACAAACTGTATTCATACTGATAAAATGATCCCATTACTCTTGATCCCGTTTTATTTTTATTAAGAATGACCTCTGTGTCAGCCATCTATTGCTGCATAACAACTGTGCTAAGACTCACTAAATTAAAACAACCACCATTTATTAAGGCTCACGAGTTTATAGGTCAAGTGGGTGGTTCTGCTGATGTAGGTAAGGCTCAGCCGATCTTGACAAAGTTTGCTCTTAGATCTGTGTCGACTGGCAAGGTGGCTGGAGGTTGGTGTGTCTATACTGATCTCACTCATGTGCTTGGCGGTTGGCTGGCTGGAAGCTGGGGTAATGCACGAAACTGAGCTGCGTGTTTCTCCTCCAGCAAGCTAGCCTGGGCTTGCTCACAGGGCAGGGGTCCAAGTGGAAGTGCTGAAGCCCAGGCTTGGAAGTGGCACACCATGACCTCTACTGTATTCTGTTGGCCAAAACAAGTCACAAGTTCAATTTTTATGCAAGGACTCAAAGGGCATGGATGTCAGAGATGCTTCAACAACAGTGAGTATTTTTGCAACCTATTATAACCTCTACCTCCTTTTTGGACACATTCTGTGTTCATAGCATTGATTAAGCAATAGTCAAGTATCTGCCAGCCTATTTTCCTGAGAGACATTCTGGCTCTTACTATTCCTATAAATTTGGTATGTATCTTGGCTATAGTCATTACCAGGCCCATACTCTTATGGCTGACTCATTGCTATTAAATTTCTTCTCCACAGAAATATTACTTAACATTTGTGCGGCCATAGTTAATGAATGGTGGAGGTGCCACTGAGAAGAGGGACTTGTTTCCAAAAAGTGAGAAAGGGAGTTGAATAAAAGTGGATTTGTTACTCCTTTTTAATTCTGTAGGCGAGAGAGAGAGAGAGAGAGAGAGAGAGAGAGAGAGAGAGAGAGAGAGAGAACTGAATCCACAGGTCTTTGGGGGGATGACTGCTATTTCCTGCTAAAACTACCACAACCTTGGTCTATTATATGTCTCTTTGGGATAGTTTGTATTCTGTAGGGAATTTTGAGTGGCATAACATGTAGTGATTTCAGGCACAGTTTTATTACAGATACAAAATGGAATTCATGAGACCATAGTGCCAGCCAAGTTCTGGGACATACCTGAAATTTATTCCTGAAGGAAATCCTAGTTTGATATCAGGAACCTCTGTGCACAGGCCTAGTCGCCTCATATTCAGGAAAGAATACAAAGCATGTATTTGAGTTTTCATGATGTTGTCTATTCGGCTGCTTTCCAAGTTAATGGGCCTCTCATTAGTCAGCAGTTAAGGATATGTTTCATCCGAATCTCAATAGACCATATAAATTTGAAAAATCTGTAATCTAGCACCTGTCAAAAATCTAGGACATTAAGATCCAACTTGCAAGAATAGACGAGTGGGAAGTTTGGGAATATAAATTTCTTTCAAGTTACATCATTCCGCATTGAATATCACTGCAAAGTACTGTAGAGAGAAAAATTCATGGAATACACTTCAGAATCAAAATTCAATGATGTGGAATTTTCTGCAGGCTGATAATTGTAGGTATCGAGCCTCATCCCCAAAGTTGTTTCCATAGGTAATTGGGATTCAACATATATAGGCAAAAAATCTTTAGTTCAAGTAGATCAAAGTTAAACTGATCTCACTGGGAAGATTGTAAGAATAATACACAAGTGGAAGAAAGGACCTGCTTGAATGTTTTATCTGTAGCTGATTCTAATAATAGTGCAAGAGAAAGCAACTAGTTGGAGGGAGGGAGATGAGAGAATCAGAAGGCATATCTTTTGAAAACTGCAGTTCTTCTTCAGGAAAAAAATATCATTGTATATGCTATCCCCTGGTGGATCTGCTCTATGCTGGATGTTTTGATAAAGAAGGTATTTCAGACAGTGAACACCAGGCTCTAGTTTCGTGGGAGCTGCTTATGAATTTACCCCAGCAGAGTCATCAAGCTAAAAAAGATATCATGCTGGCTGCAATGATACCTGGAAAACTCAAAAGACCCACGTCATGAGTAGACACAGGGTCACAAAAGGATGGAGGAAATGAAATCAGATGATTTGGCCACGAATGATTCAACCCATAAAAAAATGAAGGCAGTTTTTCTGCATCCACAATTGCACATCTTATTTGCACGGCACTTTAAAATAAAAGACGTTTTCTGCAGAGTTTTCACAACTTTCTCCTTATTTTATCCACACACCTTTCCTTGGAGACTGCTCAGAGCGAGTCACATAAAATGTGCAGCATTTTGTCAGCGAGGAAATGAAGCTATAGAGAGGTAAAGTGGTCTGTCCAGTGTCAATCAAATAATCAGGAACTAATTCTGGCTTGGTACTTCTCCAGGACTCTGCTTTTCAAGGTCACCATTCTCCCAGGATGCTGCTAAATTCGCTAAACACAGCCTCCCCACACCCAAGGTGAATTCCTAAATGCAGCTAATTAAATGCTTAAATAAAGCTAATCCTAAATTCTTATCATTCCTCCTTTCTTTCTCTCCATTCAGTCCCTCCTCACCATCCCTCACTGAGGCCAGTTAACTGGCTGTGAGGGGATGGGAGACGAAGTTGCCTTTAGCATCTGCTTATTCTGTTTTGTTTGCTCAATCTAATTCTAAACTTAGATTATATTAACATTGAAAAGCAAAGAGGACTAATCAATATTAAACTTGGCCATTAGCTACAGCTCCTAGGGCATGAAAAGCCTGCTACTCATCAGTGGACAATAGTAATAGACAAAGGTGGCACAGCGGAGGTCAACTCAAGACTTGGAGTCAGCCAGTCCCCATTCAAATCTTGGACATACCCACCTGCTTATTCTGTGACCTTGAACAAATTATTTAATCTCTCTGAGCCTCAGTTTCTTCAACTACAAAATGGGTATAATAACCCCCATCTCACAGGATTCCTGGGAATATTGAATGATATAATATGTAACCCCCGCCAAACAGTCCAATAATTACTATTTCCTTTATGCAAAGGCAGCTGTGAAATAATCTACAGGATAATCCACCCAGCTAATTCAAATAAAATGAAGGGAAAGATTTGTCTGAAAGAGCTAACCTAGTCATGTTTTTTTATTTAAATATATTCAGAAACACATGGCTAAATACTTCCAAACTATAAGTAATACTATTTGTGTAGTCAAACAAAATACTATGTAATTTGAACATTTTGCATGAAAATATGAACAAAGTTATTATAGAATTAAGTAAATGGACATTTCTTCACTGAAGTGTAGGCATTTCATTTACTCACTGAACTTGTGTGATGGTCTTTTGATGTGTGGCTAGGCTACAGTCCCCAGTTACTTAATCAAATACTGATCTTGGTGGTTCTACAAAGTTATAATAGTAGATGCGATGAAGTCTATAATTAGTGCAGTTGAGGTGAGGGAGATTATCCTAGATAGCCTGGATGGGCTTGATTCCATCAGTTGAAAGACCTTAAAAGCAGAGCTAGGGCTTTCCTAAGAAAAGAGAATTTCTGCCCATTGCCTGCAGCTTTAATTCATGCCCGAGAGTTCCAGTCTGCCCTTCATTACAGCCTTTCCTATGGATTTCAGACTTGCCTTGGTGATTATATATTTAATTATGTAATCCTTTACAAATGTACATGTGTAAAACTATTGTACATATTTAATGTAAAAATATTTACATATGCGAAAGATCGGACAATTAATTTCGGGAACTTTCCACCGTGTAAGCGCACAGTGGAAAGTTCGCAAACTTAGTTGTCAGACCTTTCGTGTGTGAGTGTGTGTGTGTGTGTGTGTGTGTGTGTGTGTGTGTGAACTTTATGACTTTGCTGTTTTGCAAGTCAAAAGAGATCCTCAGGAAAAAATATTTTGGATTTTACTGTACCTTCGGGCAGTAGAGGTCTCCGCCTGCTTTTTCTGACAAGTACTAGTGAAATGCGATCACCCAATGAGCCTCAGTGATTAAATGGGGCCGCTGATACTTAATCCCCTCACAGTCAGCATAACAAACTGGGAGGCTGGAAGGATTTTATGAACAAAGCTGGGCAATTCCTCTGTCTTGCTCTTCCCGAGAGCACTGGGCACTCCCGCTGGCTTTGTGGAAGTGATCAACTCATCTTCTCTCAATTCTTCCCACCTGGCATATTATCAGACCTCAGTGTCATCTCGATTCATCCAAAGCCTTCTGCAGTTTAGGAGTGGGGTTTAGGAGAAGTGAAATATTGGAAGGGTCCAAATAGCCATCCCTTTGTGAACCCAAAGCCTCGGAATAACACACTCCCGAGTAATACTCCTTGCTCTTTTCATTCTCAGACAAACATCAACAATACCTTCAAATTTGAGGATGTAATCTTTCTTGCAACACCCCCTCCCAAATGTTCCAGACACCCCTATCAATTCCAGAATTATATCTAGCAGAATACTGCAATGAGGCCGCAGGGTTGCTTTGAATTGAACCAAAACATTTCTCCTGCCCAGACAAAGCCAGGAAACTTTGCTTTGTGCCCTTCTCAGCTGACGTGCAGCTTCCTATTATGTGAGTAAGCAGGCCACAATCCATCTTCCTTTGGAAGGTCGTGATGCTGCTCCCCAGTTCCTGATGAACTGGCAAGGCCAATTAAGCACTGCAAAGAATATCCATAGCCAACTAACCCCACGAAGAACAGATAGCTGCATTAATACTCTCTCTCTCTTGTACATGAGAATTACTGGGAAAGAGGACTTTTGTGTTATTTTCCGGCCCTGAGAAAAGCCATTGCCAGACTTCACCAGACAAATGTCTTTTTTCTGTTACAGACCTCTTGGCCAACTAGATTCAACTAACATTTACTGAATGTCTAACATGTGCTGGGAGCTAACCTAGTCCATTTCATATCTATAACGTCATTCAGTTATCACCATAATGACAGACGTAAGGATCACTATGTGATGAAAATATTGGCATTCAGACTTGCCAAATCATGCAGCTGAAACAACGGCAGGTCTGGGATCAAATACCAATTTCTTAACACCAAGTGTGATGTTCTTTCCACCCTGTTACATCTTTTACATATATTAGCACTTGCATTGAATCACATCATTGAATGTATATCTATTAGAATGGCTTCCCCAAAATATATTCTTTTCTGGGTACTCTCCCTCTGGATTCTTCTGAGTACTTCATTTCACCTATCTCCATTGGAAATCTTTCCATAGATTTTAGAAACAGGCTGAGAGGAAAAGTGAGTCTCACCCTAGATAACTGAAATTGAGAATGCATAACCATGGGAGCTGTTAGTAGCTATGTCCTACCATGACCTACGCAACCTCTAAGGAAGAAGAGACTATGGCTGGGAGACGCATGTGCAGCAGCAAGAGGGGCCATAACACTTGGTTCTTTTGGGTGCTCTGGCCCCTTTCTCCACTCTGTTGTTGGCCATCAGTCCACCTTTGAATATCCCAAGAATACCCTGGAAACCTTTCCCTTTCCTTGAAGTAGACAGGCAGTTTCTGTTCCTTGGGATCAAAAGAGCTTTGACACCAGAGAAGTCACAGAACACACTTTGTCATTGGAAACTAACAAGGAACTGTGCTTGGATTTGTATCAGGATCCTGTTTGAAGCATTACTGTGGGACGATAAGGCAAATTGTATGTAAGACGAAAGGAGTGGAGTTGAGGCCATCCTTGGTGTTAACCAAAGCCACTGGGGAAACTGCCGGAAGAGAGGTAGAGATTTCAAAAACTTATATCCACAGATAATATCACATTTATAACATGAGAAGAAAAGATGGGCAAAGAAAAAGACGCTTCATGGTTAGAGTAGAAGCAGCACGACAGTGTTGAGTCATAGAAATTAATGAGTGCTTGTCCAGACGGGAATGAACCTTGAACAGCAACTGAGCAGGTGAGAGGGTGAAGTGACTGGGAGCTGAGAAGAAAGGAACTAGAAGCCATTTCTCATTCATGAGAAAGTTTTTTCGTAAAAGACATGGGCACAGAAGTCAGATTGCTGTGGGGTGGGGGTGGTAGGCCTGTAGGTGAACTGAGTATAGATTATTTTTTTATAGAACTTTGGTGGTAAATGAAATGAAAAAAGGGCAGTAGTTTGAAGGGATAGCAAACTGAAATGTATGTTCTTTTCAGCACATGGGAAATCCGAGTGAACTGTTAGCTAAAGAGAAAGCACACTCATTTCCCTGTAGTAATAGTCAAGCAACACATGATAAAGACATAATTTTCCCACAATACCCATTCTCCCCTTCTTCCTTTTAGTAATAATCTCCCTCTACCATGATGTGTGTTAGCAAAGCACGTGGCTGCCCAGCTAGATGCTACACATCCCAGCCTCCCTGGCTGCAGCTGCATATAACATTTATATAATAACTCTCATCAATGGCATAGAAATAATGTGTGCAACTTCCTTAAGGAAAAATGTCTTTCCCTCTTTGTGAGCTCTTTCCCTTTTCCTATGAGCTGGAAAGTGTACTTACTGATGGACCAGCTCAAGCACCACTCTAAGGAATGGTACAGCAATACGAGTGAAGGAACTTGGGCTGCTCCCCATCTGACAACCCATAGACTTCTGGACTACTATGAAAGAGAGAGGATGCCATGTTTGCATAACTGTATTTTATTTTGGGGTTCACATTTCAGAAGTCTTGTCGCAACATATAACCCTATCAAAGAGGAAAGCTGCAATTATCCTCTGTAGTCTATCTTAGTAACTGCTGAATACAATCACTGACATGGAAAAAGTTGGGATCTACAGATCTAGATCTTACAGATCTAGACCAAGCACTATAAAAATATGGCTCTTTTTAGATATGAAATAAGACTGATTTGCGGGACATCCTCCTTCCAAGAAAGTAGACTGTTGATTTCAGGGAAAGAGACATGGAAATTTTAAAAAGATTCACTAGATTGATTTGTAAATGTTCAGGGCAGTTGGAAGAGGCTTTACTAAGAGTGGCAGAAGATTCCATTTTGATGTTGGTTATGGACGTTGGGTCTTGCAAGGGACGTTGGTGAGCTTAGGCAAAAAGGGAATCTGTTGACTCACACAACTAAAGAAAAGTCAGGAATAAGACTAACCTCCAAGAAAAAGGAGACTGAGTCTTCTCTCTCTCTCTCTCTCCCTCTCCCTCCCTTCCTCCCTCTCTCTGTTTTCTCTCTGAGTGTCTCTGTGTGTGTGTCTCTCTCTCTGCCTCTCTCTCTGCCTCTCTCTCTCTCTGTCTCTGTCTCTCTCTGTCTCTCTCTCTGTCTCTCTCTGTCTCTCTCTCTCTCTCTCTCTCTCTCTCTCTTTCTCTCTCTCTCTCTCTCTCTGTCTTACTTTCATTGCAGGTCAGCTTCAATCTTTTAAAAGTTTCTCCACAAGGTAGAGAATCCCGACATGACAGCTTCTAAACCTCTCATCACTCAACCTCACCTTCCTAGAGGACCTGGGTTTACTCTCTTATCTCAAATTCATGAGACCTGGAGAAGGGCTCACCTGGCCTAACTTGACTCAGGTCCCCAACGTTGGGTCAACTAAGTCTTGGTAGGGGGAAAGATCTCTAAGAAGACAGTAACTCACATTTAATTATTTATTCAATAAGTTATACTGGAAGCCAAGCATATTATTTGCTCCAGAAGGCTGACTACAGCAATTGGGGAAGTTTAATACTGTTTATTCTGCTTCTGGAAACCTATATATCAAAAAGCATCCTTTCTGTGTTACAATATATAAAGTGTAGGTCTCTGAAAAGAAGCATGCTTGGCTCTAGGTAACCTACAGGACAAATGTATACCCTTCTCATCTTCCCTGCTATTTTCTAGAACAAAGACAAAATGAATTTGTAGAAATTAAGCCTTAATTAATTTGTGTGAAAATAGTTTATGATGGTGAACTTAATATCAGGAAACAATCAAATCACAGCCTGATGAATAGAGGACCTAAAAGAGTTGAAATATCTGGAAACAATGCCAAAAAGAACCATGGGGTGGTGTTAAGAAGGACAATAGCTGGAAGCATTTCAAGATAGAAGTCTCACTGAACCCCAGCCCCTTTGGGGCCCTAAAAACAGCATATCGTTGACCATAAAGCTCACCACCAATTTGAGCTAAGTTTTGTTGTGACATGGAAAAGATCCCCTTCGTAGCATCGTGATCAGATTTGATCAGCAGCCCCGTGATCAGATCGGGATCTGGACCCATCTTTCTCTTTCTTATTTGGTTCAGTGAAAGAATTCAAAGGGAGCACCTCACCCTATAAAATGGCCTCTGTCTGAAGCTACATTTCAGCTTCCAGAGCCCAACCTCCCCATCTTGTCTACCCCAGGGGAGTGGATGTTCTGCTGAACCTTCACCTGTGAGTTAAATAAAATAAGAAGCTGGGATCTTTGAGTCCGGACTATAAAACATAATTGGACAGATCTCCACAGACTGTATAAAATATTGTGTCCTGTCTCACACAGATGGGATAATTTAGCCTTCACATAACCTTCAAATAACACATTGTGCTCCTCTTAATCAATCCATAATTCACAGAGGACATCCGTTAGCATCCAGAGGTTTTCACTATGCCCGTAGTGTGGGCCGGCTAAGGCAAGGTATGTTTTATGATGAGAGTCAAAGTTGGCTTGGGCCATAATTTCATAAATCTCATTAGTGATTATAGTTTCCTGCTTCCAGGTATGATAAAATGCCATTTTTCCTTTGTAAATGTATCTCAGCCAGGAGGAGGGCTCTCAGGGCCTCTCTCCACCAGGCACCGGAACAAAAGCATGCCTGGTGTGGGAAGGCTGTGCCTGTGCTGATAAGAGCTCTGCTGAGAACTGACTGTCTTGGCTTACAAACAGCGCCTTAATGAAAGGTCAGAGAGCAGAGGGAGAGAGAGAGGCAAGGAGTTTTGTGAATGTCACAACAGACAGCTTCACTCTGCCTCCCATGCTCTGGTTCCTCTGCACGGCCTGGTGTTACACAGATTTGGAATAGAAAGTCCTTACAATCACCAACTGCACAGGTACTTACAAAAACTGAACCGTAGACTCTCAGCGAAGTTATGTTGCAGCTGGAGAAACCCCTAATGGAAGACCGTGGCAGCCCCATCAATCAGTCAACAAAGCAGCCGTGCCTCTGTGGCTATGGATCTGAGCTATGCTAAGAGGGAAGAGGCAATTAATAGTCATTTGGAAACTATTTCAAACATCAGTTCCCGGCAAGGCCATGGGCTATGGACAGGAGAGACAACAGTGAAAAGGTACTTTTCATATGCTCAGGAGGTAGACAAAGCAGCAGGAAGTCCTGGAAGTGGCCCTCACATAGGATAGTGGGTGTGGTAAGAAATCACTCCAAAGGAATGCCCAGTGGATGTCCTGTGGTCTTGGGGGATTCTTAAAGAAATGCTGATAAGGAAACCTGAGAAATGAATGGAACAGAGCCCTGGTGGGAAAGAGGAGGAAGAATATTTTAGACAGAAGGAACAGTAAGTGCAAAAACACTGGTACCAATCTACATGTTCAGGATTTGGGTTTTTTTTCATAATGACATATTATTATGATGATAATATAATATAAATAATGTATAATTATATGAACCATTATATATAGTTGTATAAACTAGAAAATACTAAGAACTATGAAAGAAGACATAGCTTTAATTGTATTGACTTCAAAGAGTGTTCACAATACCCTTTAAGTTAAAACAAACTGCAAAATAATATTATCTGTTCCATTTTTAAGATTTTTAAAAAATTTTTCAAATAGAGTTGGCATACAATAGTATATTAGATTCATACGTACAACATGGTGATTAGACATCTATATTACCTACGAGGTGACCACCTGATAAATCTAGCACCCATCTAACACCATTCATAGTTATTGCAATGTTATTGACTATATTCCTTATGCTGCACTTTACATCCCCATGGCTATTTTGTAACTTCTTAATCCCTTCCCCTTTTTCACCCATCCTCCTAACCTCCTTCCATCTGACAACCCTCTAAAAGTTCTTTGTATCTATGAGTTTCTGTTTTGTTTATTCCTTTATTTTGTTCTTCAGATTCCCCATGTAAGTGAAATCATACGGCATTTGTCTTTCTCTATCTGACTTACTCCACTCAGCACAATACTCTCCAGGTCCATCCATGTTGTTGCAGATGACAAGATTTCATTCTTTTTACAGCTGAGTAATATTCCATTGTGTATATGTGTGCATATATATATATATATATATATATATATATATATATATATATATGTATATATATATATATATATATATATATATATATATATATATATATATGTATATATATATCCTCTCTTCTTTATCCATTCATCCACTGGTGGACACATAGGCTGCCTCCATGTCTTGACTATTGTAAACAAGTCTGCAATGAACAAAGGGATGCACATGCCCCATCAAAGTAGCGTTTGGGTTTCTTTGCATAAATACCCAGAAGTGGAATTACCGGGTCCTTCTTTGTCTCTTGTTATAGCCTTTGTTTTAAAGTCTATTTTGCCTCATATAACTATCACTACCTCAGCTTTTTCCCCCCATTTTCATGAAATATCTTTTCCATTCCTTTACTTTCAGTCTGTGTGTCTCTTTTGATCTGAAGTGAGTCTCTTGTAGGCCATAGATGTAAGGGTCTTGCTATCCATTCAGTCCCCCTATCTTTTGATTGGCGCATTTAATCCATTTACATTGAAAGTAATTCTTGATAGATATGTAGCTATTGCCATTAACTGATGTTGGGTTGTGGTTAGAGAAGAATGCAATCTAATATCACCATCTCATTTTAATTAGTATCTCTTCATCATTATTGGGGATAGGGAGTCTTTTCACATAGCCATGATCCAATCACCTTTCTTCTTCTTTGCTTAATCTGCCTATATCTTTCCTATTTTCACTTAAATGTATCAGCTTATAAGAGCTCTAGTTATCTTAAGGAGACAAAACTTGAGGAAAAAATTCTTAACTTCTCAAAGTTCCAGTCTGTCATCTGTTAAATGAACACAATAAAACCCACCTTACAGTACAAATATTCCATTTTTCCAGAAAGGAAATATAAAAACTTATGAAGGAAAGCAAAATGTTATATCTGGCCACTCGTGCAAGTTGTTGAATTTGAAAACATATTCTGGGTTCCTACAATGTGTTAGCCACTCTGCCAGGCTCTGATAAGAGAAAGATGATTAAAATGAGTTGCTAACCCCAAGGCACACGGAGTGAAATAAGTTGACAGTTGTACTAGAGTTCAATAGGTGTTATAATAGAAACCTTCACCAATACCCCCAATAAAGCACCTGCTTTCCTAATTTTATGCTATCGAAGAATCCTACACTTACCATAATTGCAGTAAATTAATTATGGTTTCTCTCTCCCATGAGTGTCTGACTACAAGGACTGTTGGCCACACCTAGAATGTAGTTAGCACATAGTTAGCTTTCGTAAGTACTTATTGACTGAATAAAAGAAGGAAAAACTATGATAGAATGCTTAAGGAAAGTCTTCGTAGAAGGTGAGATATTTGATTTTGTTCTGACATGAGATAAGACTCCCCAGAGGGATGAGAGCAGAAACGCCAGCATGTTCCATGAGAATAACCAATATGATGGCACGACAAGAACGTAGAAAATAGAATTGGTAGAAATTGAGATTGAAGACTTAAGCAGGGGTCAACTCCTAGAAAACGATACTAAAGACTTTAGAGTTTTTCCTATAGGCAGTGAAAAGACATTGAAGAGTTTTAAGTAAAGGAGTGACAAAATCATATTTGTGCTTTCCGAAGATCAAGTGACAGCATAAAGGGAAGCAACTCAGGCTGAGCAAACAGTAAGTACAGTAATTACAGCAAACAGTAGGCTCAGTAAATATTTGTTAAATGAGTCAATGGGACAGGCGAGACACAGTTAAACATTTACATTATCAAAAAAGGTGTCTGTCTTTTATCTTGCCTTAGCCATGTAGAGTCAACTGATTGCTAACATCAGATTGCTTAAATGAGCCAAGATTCCCAACTCTTCAGCAAAGAACCAAATCGTTACATAGCAAGCAAGAAAGCAATATTGAGAGTATGAGTGAAGCAGTGGATCAGGGTGGTAATGGATTTCATCAATGACTGGAGATGGAATTTCATTAAGTTGCGTAATAATAGCAGGAACAATTTAACTTAGAATGTCAATTGTTTTACCCTTTTTAAAAAATCATGTGCTGAGATAATTTGGGAAAGTTTCAGTGTAACAAACACTACAAGTTAGAGGGGAACTAAGAAGGCAAAAAGTAAGGCATAATTTATCCTCGTCCATATTTTGAAAACTAAAGCAAAAGTGAAGATTTGAAGGAGATTTCACTTTCTTCCCTTGTCTTTTTTATTTTCTGTCTTTCTTTTTTTGTTGTTGTTATTGTTGTTGGAATTTCTGTTGCATTGCTTAACCTTAAGGGACAGACTCTTACCCCTTAAGACCATTCTGGCCTCCTGGTTTGCATAACATAAAGTTTTAGCTGCCTGTATACAGAGGGTGCCAAAAAATGTATACACAATTTAAGAAAGGAAAAACCTGTATTAAAATCGTAATACTCAATATATACCGATAACAAAAGATGAATGCAAGTCATGTGTATACATTTTTTTGGCATCTCCGGTATTTTTCATGGATGCTAGCAAGAGAGCAAGACAACATTCTCCTTAAACTTGAAAATCAACTGTTCCAGGGTTGCAAACAGACACATTATCATTTTGCGATCTATGGCTCCACTCTTATTCTGATAATCAGGGGAATTTATAAAACAGAATTTTCCTCTAACCTGCTGCTTTGGAGGGCTATGTGACCTATTACTTCATTAAATTAAGAAGACACACCAGAAAAACAATATATCAGCTCCTCCGCTCCAAATTCCAAGACCTGAGATAATTCTGAATCTAGATTCAATAAATATTCTCTTACCAGGATAGTCATCAAACCCTGAAAATTAGCCATTTCTCTCTGGAACTCTGTTTCCTCATTTATAAGGACTTTCCAGATGGTTTCTCAGGGCCTTTTCAGTTCTCACAGTCCAAGATTTACAAAAGAAGACACAACTAGCAATGTACTGGAGACGACTAAGGAAGAAAATCCCTAATGATAAGCAAAAATAAGGAACAATCAAAACCCAGTGCTGTTGGCTCCTAAATCACATACTTGAAATTCCCCCCCCCCCGCATATTTGGAATGCACTGCTTTTTAAAATGTGAGTGAGTTGTTAAAGCCACTTCTTTTTGTTTATTTTTAATACAGTTCATTGAACATGGCTGCATTTTATCTACAAGATCTGCCGTGGCTTTCTGCTTCACACGTGTATCTTTTGTTCTAGACACTACCCAGTGTGCATGGCATAATACCCTTTGAACAGTGTGTGACTTTGTGCAGGGAGTCATGGGGGGCAAGAAGTTGGAAACCTAAGTCACACACTGTGTGAGCCACAGGGGAATCCAGCCTTATGTGTTTTAAACAAAAACTTCTCATCTTTGCAGATGCCTGTCCAGCTCTCTGTTCAACACGGGTTCTTTTCCAGGACATTTTACTCATCATCAGCTCTCCTCATGCTCCTGCAAGAGAACTATGTTGTTAAGCACAGCTCCAAAGACCTCTCATTCTCTCAATACCGTTGCTTACTCTCATTTCCTTGTTCTTTTATTTTTCTTAATTTCACACTCAGCAGAATTGATGTACATGCCCTCTGCAATCTTCCTAAAAAAAAGAAGGGGGGCACGGGGGTGAATTTGTTCTACTTGAGTGTTCCTGCTTTTCTCAGTGGAACAATTGGACGTGTTTTGTTTTTTTTTAATTTTCCCGCTGTCTCTCACCCGACCATTTTAGATTTCCTAAAATAAAAGTGAAGATTCCAAACCCCACGCCTCTCTCCTCTTCTGTGTCACTCTCACTCACAGGCCAAGGTTTGTAAGGATCATGTGTCTGGATTCCTCAGCATTTCCTTTTCTTTCTTTCTTCTCTTCCTCTCTCTTTCTCATTTGCTTCACCAAAAGAACATTACCTCTAGTCTCGGGTGTCTCTCTGCACTCCCACTAATGAAAAACCTAATTGCAATGTCTCTTCTCTCGTTACTTCCTGGGGTCCCTGGCTTTCAGGACCTGAGGGGGAGCTGGAAGTGGGTTTCTATGTACTTATTCTGTTCTGGTGACTTGAACAAAACATATCTCTTGCTTTTTTACTCATCTGCCTGGGCAGTTTGCTCAGGGGATGGGAGAGATATTCAGGAAGTGGGGAACATCTCATAGAATACCTAAAAAGAGAGAAATTGGAAGGCTTTTTACAAATAATTCAAAAAGGAGAGCTTTTAGCCCAGACTCGCAATATCTTGAACTTGGATTCCTCCAAAAATGTCCTAAAATGTTCCCCTGCCATGAGGCTTACACCTTCCAACCTTTCATTGGAATCCCACCCGTCATCTCTCTAAATGTCAAATCTGATTGGCATGTGACAATTTACATCTTCCCAGGCCCTCTTCACCCCCCACCTCCAAGCCTCCAGGGCAATGTCTTGGTCTTATAGCACAGCGTGCAAAGCCCTCTGTGATCTGCTACTTCCTACTCCAGTTTCATCTCTTCCCTCCCAGCTCTTTCCCTGGCCCCCAATCCTATGCTCCAGTCAACTTGAGCCCTATAATGTCCAGGTCATCCAGGTCACCCTGCTCAATCTTTCTCTACCCAGAATACCCTTTTTGAGTCCATTCACCCATGGAATACCTCTTCATTTTCTATACTTAGCTCAGGCTGTGAAGCCTCTTTCTGACCACCATCTTCAAGGAAAATTAAAAACTCTCTTCAGAGGCACAAATTTATCTTACATAGATATCTATCAGCGTATGAGCAAGACTTCTTAGACTTACAACCAAGAGTCTCTTCTCTTCCCCAGAAAGACGGTAAGTTCCTTAAGGGCAAGCACATGTCTACCCTGTTTATTTCTGACTCTTCAAGGTCTAGTCTGGTACAATGCCTGTCATGTAATAGGTGCTCAGTAAATGTTAAAGGAATGGACAGTTTAGCACATTATTGTCCTTCCTGAAAATCTACCTAAAAGCGCCTTAGCTAAAATCTAGACTGGAATCAATTTAGACTTTTAATCTTCTGTATTCATTCAGTCCTGTATTTTGCACCCTAATCCGGAAAAGCACCTCTCAGTCATTTGGATCCTTTCATCCGAAGACCACAGGACCTCAGGGGAGACACTAGGTCACCTGTGACATGTACTATGGTGGTTGTTTCTTTTTTTAATTATGCAAATAGCCATCTGTTCAGATACTATTTTGGACTCATTTAATGTGGATACTTTAGAATAAAGGTGGAAACTAGGAAAAGTGCATCTCACTTTGGACCCATAAAAATCTGAGTGGTACCTGATTGATTTCAAGTTATGAAGGATCTCAATTTTAATGGTACATCCTTTCTCTTTGGTCAGAATTCTAAATCTTTTTAATTGCAGTTTAAACACCTGCAGCCAAATCTTAAACGTCTTTCTCATTTAAATTCTAAACATTAAAATCCCAAACTTTGATCATGTAAATGGTAAAAGGGGCAGTTTCTCTTTAAGGTTTTGTTTTCAATTTATTCCCACTACCTCCCACTGCTCCCAATTATGGTTATTCTCTATGCCCCCAACAAGGTGGCTAAATTTCCTGGATTACCCCCAGAAGTTTACGTTTGGAATTGAACAAAGGCTAAATCCTGGCACTGAGTTTTCAAGATAGCAAAAAAGTGAAAATAGCTACCATTTTTTCATCACCTATTATTTGCTGGCCACCATATGGAACCCTTGTAGCAAATTTCTTATATACGAGGTCTGACAATTAAGTTCGCGAATTTGTTGCACTGATGTTGCTAACCTTTTTTAATATCAGAGGGATTATTCATTATGAATTTGTACCAACTGGACAAACAGTTCACCAAGTTTACTATTTGGAAGTGCTGAAAAGGCTGCATGAAAAAGTTAGATGACCTGAACTTTTTGCCAACAATTCATGGCTCTTGCATCATGACAATGCCCCAGCTCACACGGCACTGTCTGTGAGGGAGTTTTTAGCCAGGAAACAAATAACTGTATTGGAACACCCTCCCTACTCACCTGATCGGGCCCCCAATGACTTCTTTCTTTACCCAAAGATAAATGAAATATTGAAAGGAAGACATTTTGATGACATTCAGGACCTCAAGGTTAATATGATGACAGCTCTGATGGCCATTCCAGAAAAAGAGTTCCAAAATTGCTTTGAAGGATGGACTAGGTGCTGGCATTGGTGCATAGCTTCCCGTGGGGAGTACTTCGAAGGTGACTGTAGTGATATTTAGCAATGAGGTGTGTAGCACTTTTTCTACGATGAGTTCACGATCTTAATTTTCTGCCCTTATGTGTTCAATTGTCACAACCATACAATTTTATATGATCATGCACGTTTCTCAGTTTAGGAAACTGATGCTAAGGTACATAAGCAACTTGCCCTCAGTTATATAGCTAACAAGTGGTGAGGCCAGTATTCAGAATAGCTGGGCCTGAGTCGGCATGACCTCTTTACCACACTGCTGCCCTCAAATGCCTGTTTCATTGTTCTATGCCAGGACACATTACTGAAAATTTTCTGAAGAATTTAAATCAGCAAGGAATACTGTGATTAGATGGACAGCGTCATGGGAAAGGATGGTTTAATCCAAAAGGAAGACAATATACAGAATGAATAATATGTATAACCAACATCTGTTTAAAAAAAAAACAAAAAACTAATCTGGCATGTAGATGCGGAGGAGACACCATCAGGGAGCTCCATCTCTTGAAGGTCTTAAAGAGCATCCCTTTTGGTTTGAGACCAACTTCGGTGCTTCCACACTGGTCTGGTTTCCTGTGAACCCACCACCAACCCCGCTCCACCCAACACCTGCATGGAGTGATCTTTGCCATAGTTTAAAGGTACAACTCTGCTCTTGGATGTTTCTGATCCTTTTCCTATGACTCCATTTGTTTTCCCTAGATTCAGATATCGCAGTCTATTCCCCCACCCCCTGCTAACCTGTCTCTGACAACTGGCCATGGCCACACATGAACATTCTTCACCCTGAGTTATCTTCTCTTTTTACTTAGATATAGCAGTTGTGCAGCAATCGTCTAATCCTTCTCCTTGTCAGACAGAGGCATCATGGTGTATAGGAAAAGAATCTGCAACAGACCAGTTGTATGAACACAGGATATTTAAGCTCTGTGGCTCTCAGTTTCTCCATTTGTGAAATGGGGAGAGTAAAGAGCTACATTCCAAACGTGTGTAAGATTATGAAAATAATATATACAAGAAGGCTTCTGATGCAAAGCAAGTGCTCTGTGAATTGTATTCATTCATTCAACAAATATTGAGAGTGCTAGCTGTTCTCTCTTCTCAATGCTTGGGATACGTCAGTGAACGTAACAAAGTTCTGGAGCTTTATTCTAGAATGTTGAGTCAGATTTTAGGACAAATTAACAAAGTACTGATAAGTGCTATGGATAAAAACAAAGGGAAAGTGGAGTACAAACAAGAGGCTCGGCAGTGTAGGGGAAGGCAAGGGAGATGTAGGTTGGAATATTAAAGAAGATGATGAATGAGAGGGTAAGAAAGTTAGCCAAGCAGGCTTTTGGAAGAAGACCATTCTGGCAGAAGAAACAGCCACTGTCAATGAGATGTTCAGGAAACAAAAAAGGACTGTGATGTTGGAACTGAGTAAGGGAGGGAGAGAGTGGTGGGAGATGAGCTCAGACAGGTGAGAGGGATCACATATGTTGACCAGGGGGCCATTGTAAGGACATAGACCTCTACTCTGAGTGAGATGTTAGTAGGATGTTGACTTACCTTTCCTTCGTAGTCTGGTATGACAAGTTGATACTTCAGAATTTTTCCTTATTCTTATGTGTCCTTGGTGTTACAGTTTCAGTGCTAGCTACTCAAGGGTAGGATCTGGCCTTCCTCATCTTTGTAGTGTCAAAGCCTAGTGTGGTGCCCGGGACATCGACCATACTCAATGAACATCTCTTGAATTGATGCTATTATTTTAGCTGCTTATCCTGGAACGTTTTTTAGGTAACACAATGCTTTTACATGATGAAAATGTATATGACTCCCAAAGGCCATTAGGAAAGATAGCTTTATAATAGGTCTTCTTCAGTTTGTCTCAAGTCATAGCCATAGGTGGATGTGTGCTCCTAGTGCATTATTACTAATGGTATATTGCACCATTTAATATAAAGATATGGGCTTGGAAATCAGAAATCGTAGATTTGACTACCAGAAATATCACTTGGTAGTTATGTGGTCTTAAATAAATTCTATCTCTCAAAACCTTTTATGTCATGTCACCCTAAACAATACCCGAATCATAGGATGAAAAGAGGATCTAAACATATAATGCACAGAAAGACATTTTGGTAAATTGCACTGCAATGTAAAAATGCTAAATGTTATTATAAAAATTCAGGCACTAGCTAATATTTGACATAAAGTCATGAAATTTTCCTTTAAAAATGATATATATGTTTCTTGGCAGAAGAACCAGAGATTGTGTAGTGTTTCTCTGGATCCACAGTGAGAAGACCCACTTCACTGAAGAAATAAATACTTCTTGTTCTAAGAGCTTGACATACTGTTGAATTTCTCTCACTTTTCTATAACAACTTTATTTATGTTAGAATGTTCTTTTTTTTTTAATTGAAGTTTATTGGGGTGACAATTGTTAGTAAAGTTACATAGATTTCAGGTGTACAATTCTGTAATACATTATCTATATATCACTGAAATTTTTAAGTTAAATTTATTGGGGTGACATTGGTTAATAAACTTATATAGGTTTCAAGTGTACAATTCTATAATATGCCATGTGTATATTGCATTGTGTGTTCAGCACGCAAAGTCAAATCACCTTTTGCCACCATATATTTGACCCCCTTAACCGTTTTCTACCTTTCCCCTTACCCCTTTCCTTCTGGTAACCACTATGCTGTTGTCTGTGTCTGTGAGTTTTTGTTTGTTTTCTTGTTCATTTATTGCTTTCTGTTTCATATCCCACATATGAGTGAAATCATATGGTTCTCAACTTTTTCCATCTGATTTATTTCACTTAGCACAATAACCTCAAGATCCATCCATGTTGTTGCAAATGGCAATGTTTCATCTTTTTTACGACTGAGTAATAGTCCATTGTATATATGCACCATATATCTTCTTTATCCAAAGTACAAAAACCCATTGTGTTCCTATATACTAAAAATGAAATTTCAGAAGAAGAAATGAAAAAGAGATTTATTTTGCAATTGTAACAAAAAGAATAAAGTACCTAGGAATAAACTTAACAAAGGATGTGAAGGACCTATACACTGAAAACTATAAGACATTAAAATAAATTGAAGAGGACACAAAGAAATGGAAAGGTATTCCATGTTCATGGATTGGAAGAATGAGGATAGGTAAAATGGCCATATTACCCCAAGCAATATAAAATATTCTTAAAATAGAAATTTGCCTAATTAAGAGACCATTGAAGATGCAGGAGATTTTGTGCCAGGTCCATAACACTAGTCCAAACCATGTGATCGACACGAAAACTCAGTTACAAGGTGATGGAGAAACTCAGCTCTCCATTTGCATTCTCTTGATTAATTGGGCACTTCTCTGGGCTACTGTAGCAGCCCTGAAGGTGGAGAGTCCCCTATCCCACAGGAGTTTGCTGAGCTGATCCCAACTGGTATGTTGGGAGCAATCTGCGAGCATCCCAGTGGCATTAATAATGCAGCTGCCCAGCTGATCCACAGGAATCCCACCTCCCAACTTCAAACCAATTCTTTCCAAAACTGAGTGTGTTTGTAGATTCATAGTCTTGAGCATTTCCCCACAGAAGACTATATAAACCTACAAAGAAAATAGACCTGCATCCATTCCCCATGACTAGATGTGAGAACATATTCAGTTTTAATTGACTCTGGAGAATCCAAGTCAATTAGGCTAAGGGTATGATAGGAATGAGAAGCTATATTATTTTAATAGCTTGATTATTTCTTAAAAATAGAAAAAAAAGAAATGTAAAATTTGAATAGTCCCACAGCATTGAGATGTACCATCTATACTAAGCTGTTTTGAGCCATTAGGGGTTGATTTCTTTAAATTGTTTTAAAGTGAGCAGGAAAGAGAATGTGAGTGTACAATAGTCAGAGTCTTATGTCATCCTATAAAACATTAGGTCATTTCTGGTAAAGTAAGCAAAGCACTTCTGTGTGGCTTAAGTATATTTATGGGAATAGAAACAAATGCCCACATATTTTTTTGAAAGAATGAGTTTAAAAATAATAATTCTGCGAAAAACAGGAAGGGATCCATTTGATATTAATTAAGCACCTACTATGTTCCACACACTGAGCTAGGTTTAAGGAATGGAGGCATAAATACATTCCCTAAAGAGATTTTCAAACACTAAAGACATACAGACAATCAAGGAAATATTACTTGTTTGCTATGTAAACATTACTGGGGGAGGGAGCATTGAAGAGCAAGTGGTTAATTCTGAAAAGAGAGAAGTGAATTATGGAAGTTTCTATGGAGGAAGTGAAGTGAGTGTTGTAAAATTAATAGAATTTCAACAGACAAAGGTGAAGGGGACAGCTATTCTAGGCAGGAACACCATTACATAATTATGAAGGTTCATGGAACATGTAGGGTTGGGAACAGCTCTGTCTGGCTAGCTCATAAGGAACATATTGAAAAGTAAGGAAAAGGAAAGACTGGGGAAATGGAAGGAGATAAGACTGGGTGTGTTGATTGAAACCAGATTATTTAAAAAAAAAAAAAAAAGTTCTACTGCAGATTTTGAACTTTATACTGTAAGAAATGGCAAAATAAAGATTTTAAAGAAAAGATATGACATATCTAAGTTGGTAAATTTTTTTAAAAATTAGTTTGTTAAATAAAAAGGAAGAAGAGATAGAAACACATGTCCTGAAGAACTGTTATCTGCATTCTGTATCAAACTGGTAATGCTTTGCCGAGACCTTGCAATAAACACTGATTAGTCACTGATTCTTTGAACTTAATCATTCTTTTATTCAACAAAAATTTATTGAAATCCAGATTGTGCTAGATTTGTGAGGCACAATGTTGACCATGCCAAATATACTCCTGGTCCTCATGGAGTTTCAAATCTATTGGGAAGATAGAGATTAAACATATAAAAGAGACAATACTAGATTGTGATAAGTGCGGCTACAATAACACACTAAATAGCCACAGACCTCACTGATACTGAGTTACAAAGATTTCAGACTGAGCTCATCACTGTCATCCTCACCAAATGTCTATGGAAGTTACCTATTTTGTTTTTACCGTGTTTTCCCAAAAAATAAGACCAGGTCTTATATTAATTTTTGCTCCAGAAGACACATTAGGGCTTATGTTCAGGGTACGTCATCCTGAAAAACCATGCTAGGGCTTATTTTCCGGTGAGGTCTTATTTTCAGGGAAACATGGTAATAGCAGAACTACATTCTCCTTTTCATATGTTCTCCTTTTGAGCCATGGCATTCGTCAGTGAATTTGGTGTAAGGTAGCCTCAACACAAACCATTCAAATATCTGGGAGACTTTTTGCAATTCCAAACATTTATACATTACTGGAAATCATTATATTTTGCTGAAGAAGAGAAATAGTCAAACTTCTCTCAGCTGGAGTCTTTGAAATGTATGGGTTCCCTGGGGAAAAGGACAGATGGCTGAGCTAATGTCAGTAATTACAGAGAGAAAAAGTCCACTGTTGACCTAAAAATGTAACAGAATCTATTCCTTTATAACTTTGCAGTGACTGTTTAGCTCAAGTCCTAATTATTACAAAATTGAGAAAAGAATAGCTTCACATCAGAAAATGTTCTTAATAACTTGAGAATACTAGGGCATATCTCTATATGTCACTGTGAACCCATTTACTTAACAGTTTATTTAATCTTATTTGGTCTGTGATACATTGAGAATTGAATTAAATCTTCACATGTCATCCTACAAGAATGAAGGTAAGGGTTAGCCTCAGTAGAAAAGTGGCTCAATCTAATATAGAGTCTTATGAGATCACCTTTTTCTCTGACCACTTAAGTTTTAATGGAGTCATTTTTAAGTGTCTAACCAGTGCCCTTTCACTGTGCCAACATTGTATTAGTTTGCTATGTCTGCTGTAACAAAATACCACAAACTGGGTGGCTTAAATGACAAAAATGTATTGTCTCACAGTTCTGAAGGCTAGAAGTCAGAGCAGAGTGTCAGCGGTGTTAGTTCCTTCCGAGGGCCGTGAGGGCTAATGGAGTCCATGCCTTTTGCCGACCTGTTGGTGCTTTGCTGGCCATCATTGGTGTCCTCTGGCTTGTAGAAACATCACTCAGCTCTCTGCCTTCTCCAGGTATGTATGTCTGTCAACTGTCTCCAAATTTCCTCTTTGTATAAGGGTATCAGTCATACTCGATTAGATCCCACCCTAATTACCTCATTTTAAATTGAGTACCTCTGTAAAGACCTTATCTCCAAACAAGGTCATGTTCTGAGGTACTGGGGCTTAAGATTTCAACATATAAATACTGGGGATACACAATCCAACCTATAATCAATATCCTATGAGCTGAAGAACCAACTCTCTCTCCAGCCACAAACCTTCAGCATCTTTGCTATAGATGCTTTAATTTTTTCACCCTCAGACTGTGTGTGTGTGAGGGTGTGTAGTTCGTTTTCCATGCAGTCTGTGCTACAGCATTTGCAAATGTTTTAATTGTGAGCATTTTAGAATCTGAGGTGTGTAGCGTACACTGTTGGGGAGGTTGCACAGCTCAAAACAAACACCGCTTCTCTAAGACTGAGCCCCCCAGGCCACAGAGGTGTGTCCCAGAAGAAGCCACGACCAGCTTGTGACCCAACCCCACTGACAATAACAGTTTAATCCAAACATAGACATCTAACCCAGAATGATCCAATGAGATTTTGATATCTGGAATGCCAGTATTCAGAAACTAAGAACTGGTTTGTTGTTACCTCAAGAAAAAGGCCTAGAACTTCTGCTGATGAGGTATCCACGCTGTCCTCATTCCTTTCCCTTAGGAGCCTCAGTTATTCATCTCTTCATTTAGTTCTGTAAGAGTCACATCAGGATCATGGTAAAATGTGGTTTTTGTTTTTTAATGTGCGTAAGCTTCCCAGGGTTATTTTATGTTGCATGTGACCCAAAGAACCTGAACAAAAGCAGGTGGCTTTGCAGTGATCTATGTCCCAATGTGCACATCTGTCCTTTAACCCATTCTGTTTCTTCTGCTTCCTAATTGCAGATGATACTCCTGGCACCTGTTAATAATGCCATTGATCATAATGGGAATGTAGAGAAAGAGTTTGGGGCAGAAATTTACCCTACTTCCTGAATAACAATACAAAGCATGCATTTTATCCATGTTGGGTCTAAAATATGATCTTTGTCCATCTAATTTTAAAAAGTGAGATGATGGACTGCCAGGTTCATTTTCTAATTTAAAAATAACTCACAGTGAAATAAGTCAGACTGAGAAAGACAAACACCGTCTGATCTCAATTATATGCAGAATCTAAAGAACAAAATAAATGAACAAAAAAACAAACAGACTCATAGACAGATCAAACTGATGGTTGCCAGAGAGGAAGGGGATTGGGGAGCTGGGTGACAAAGGTGAAGGGATTAAGGAGTATAAATTGGTAGTTACAAAATAGTCATGGGGAATATAGAGAACATAGTCAAAATGTTGCAATAGCTATGTATGGTGCCAGGTGGATACTAGAACTAAACAGGGGGAATCACTGAATAAATTATATAAATGTCCAACCACTATCCTGTACACATGAAACTAATATAAAATAATTTTGAACGTCAATTGTAACTGAAAAAAGTAAATAATAAAAAATAAGAAATAAAAATAGCACAAAGTAGTAGCAAACAAGTCTGAGGGTCAACATAGTCATCTTTTATCTCTATAAAAGTTGCAAATATAGACCCCGGGAAATTAATCTTTACTGCCCATGATTGCCATGCAGGCATCTCCATCAGAGTTCCCACTTCTACCATCCACAGAGGCAAGAGCAATTGCTATCACTGTGGGAAAGAACATACTAGATGTGGGCAGTAGTGCCCAGCTCCCAGTCCCCTGTGTTCCCCTCATTCTCAGTCAAGTGCCCCTCAATGCCCAAACATGGCACCCAAGGCCTCTTCAAAGTTCTGTTATCATTTGTGTAAAGAAAGACCAAAATTAGAACTGTTTTTTATTATTATTACTATTATATCAAGTTTCTCTCAAAGAGTTCCTAATCAATTTATCTACTGCTCTTTCGGGTATTTGGAAGCACATCTGCAAGGCTCTTTGGCTGATGGAAAGAGTAACAAAGGAGAAAGGTTGAGATACATAGACCTTGTCCCAGAAATATATCTCAACGTCAGAAAGAAGGGCTGATTGTCAACCAGGACTCCATGTTACTCAGATGGCTCCCTACTCCACCTAACCTCCTGGGAGAGAAACAGTTGTATCACTGAAACTTCACAGTAAGTCTCTGAGAACTTTTCTATGGCTTTCCATCATAGGGTTACAGTTAGCAGCTGCAGGGGAATGTAGATTATAGGAGAATATGAATGCCCCACACAGCTCAGTTTAGTCCATGGTACGTACATCAAACTTTTCTTTTCCCCACAGGTCTCCTAAAGACTTCTTAGCTCAGGACTGCTACCGTGTTTCCCTGAAAATAAGACCACACTGGAAAATAAGCCCTAGCGTGATTTTTCAGGATAACATCCCCTGAACATAAGCCCTAATGCGTCTTTTGGAGCAAAATTTAATATAAGACCCGGTCTTATTTTCGGGGAAACATGGTAAGAGTAAGGAACTGTGGAAACTCATCAGTGGGAGAAGAGGAAGAAGCTAGGTTGGTAGAGAATCTAGGTGGATAAAGTCACTAAAATGGAGGATGAGCACCTGACCGGTGGTGAATCACAGTCCAATCACAATATTCAGAAGGACGTGGTACCCTTGAACTTACTCTGATCCTGTGCTCTCCGTCTACTGAAAACAGCAATGGATACAGTTAGTGGAAACCCGCTGGATACAATTGAAAGATCCACAAGGAGCAGGGCCCCAGGCAGCATGAAAGCTTCACGTGACAGTGCCCATCTCTGAAAGAGGTGAGTGTTAAGGCCTAGACAGGATGTCAGGGTGAGCAAAGTGCCCTGGGCTCCTCTAGAGGAACCAGCACGCACATCAGGACACCAAGACTGAAGTTCAGGGTCGATGTTGGACAAACTAACGATCAGGGGGAACGTGGTAAAAGCATGGGGGTGGGGTTCCCAAGCATGTTGGCTAATAGGCTGCAGACAAAAGGAGTATGTCTAGGCTCCATCAGTTGGAGTGGCTGATTTTGCAACTTTGCCGCTGCCCTCCATCTTGCTCAGATTCAGCAAAGACCTAGGCACAGTGCACCTGTGATGGACATCGCCTTGAGCATCTGAGCTGATGACTCAGGTTAAAGGAGGCAGAAACCTGTATTTCCGGAGACCCGTTTTATCAGCCTATCCACTTTAGGTAGATACCTGCATAGTACATATTTTTCTCTACATCTCCAAGTTTATGGAACCCTCATCATCACTTATATAAAAATTAGCTTTGATGTTACCTGATAAAAGCTATTTTTTGAGTACCTATTCTATCCCAGGTACTGTGTTAGATGGTTCACATACAGTACTGCTAATTTTCACAACATTGCACAATCAGTATTCTTATCCTCAGAGGAAATAAGCAACTTGTTCAAGGTCATAACACTAGGTTGAGATGTAAACTCAGATCTGTCTGACTCACAGGCTTGTTGTATATCTTGCATTATATTCCACTGAGAAATGTTTGAAAAAGATGATTCATTTTAATGTGATTTTCCTTTGTGTTTTTAATACAACCAATTAAACATTAGCTCTTTCCTTTAGATGGAGTCAGATTTGAATGCACATTCAATAGTTTTAAAAATGTTTTTCATATTGAAAAGCAATTTTAGCAGAATAAACACTCACCAGAAATGAGATCTGAGATCCCATGCCAGTCAATCATGTGACCTTGGGAAGTCCTTCACTTGCCTAGGAAAATTTCCTCGCTTGTCAAAAGGGAGTCAAGATTGAAGGGTGGTAGGGAGGATTCAAACTGAAAAATTAAATTCTAAGAGTCTTTTCTAACTCTCCCAAATCTAAGGGTCTATAGAATCCTTTAAAGCACACTTTCTTAAAGAGATGCCTGACCACTGTGCTATCCACCTGAAGCTGAAATTGAATAATATGGAATGTCAAATATATATATGTGTGTATATATATATATATATATATATATATATATATATATATTCGCAGGAGGTGGAATACAACATTGGGAATATAGTCAATGGAATTGTAACAGTTGTATTTGATGTCAGAGGGGTAGTAGTTTGGGGGAAGTTATCACTTTGTGAGGGGTGTAAATGTCTAACTGTTACATTATTTTGTACACCTGAAACTAAAAAAACAACCAAACAAACAAACAAAAAAACCAGAGGTCAGAAAAATAAAGCACACTTTCTTTCTGTATTTTCAACACTGCCTTTGCAAAGAAACCATAAGAAAGAATATAATTTCAATTTTATTTTTAAAGAAAAATTCCTCAACAGTCTGCATATCCCAACAAGTCAACTTCTCTCACTTGCATGCAACTTAAGAGAATAGCAATTATAATATTTGAACTTGACAACTGAAATCCATTTGAAGCCTTCTTGAACATGAAAATAAATAAATACACATAGCAAGTAAATCCAACTCTTCAACTCGAAATGGATTTTCAAAATAATTCAATTTAAGGAACTGATGTCTTAATTTTAGCCACGAAAATGTCATTAGATGATTTGAATGAGAAAATAGAGACTGAATTTAGTCATGTCCTTCACAAAAGCCTTGTCAGCCGCCATATTAGTGGAATGTACTGCAGTAAAGACATCCACAGACCTGAAAATAAGGAGACCGTGGAATGTTCCAGGCAGATATCTATAACAAAATCACCTATCTCACTGCCTCTGTGGCCTACATTAAGGACTACATAGAAGACAGAGAGGAAAAGAGAAAGACAGGGAGGGGTGGAAAGATCTAGAAAGAAATACATAGTGGACTGTTTCCACTAGGTCATTTTTCACAAGATGGTGGTTGCAGACGTTTAGAATTGTTCACTGTGATATTGCAGTCTGGTCTCAGATTTATTGCTGGAATTAATTCCTACAATCCTGTGAAGGGCATTAGACATTCCATTCCTACCATTTTTAATAATAAATTAATTTTAATGCATTTTTTGCTGTAGCCAGAATGAGAAAGATGAAGAGCCATTGATAGGGTCTGAGTTTTTAGAACACCTTTCAACAAGATTAAAAGCAGAAGGCATTCCAAGTCAGCTCTTCTAAAAACAGAAAGTAGCCATCTGCTGGAGCTATAAAATTATTCTAAAGTACTGTATGGTCCAGTACAGTAGACACTGCCCAAGGTACACTCAATTCCTTGGCCAGACTGAACCTTGGGCAGAGTCACGGCCCCATTTGCTTTCAAGCAACATAAGATGCTTAGTTAAGATGCACTCTATCTCTGTTGTACAGAACTAATGAAAATAAAGAGGCTACTTCCAGGCCTGGAAGATATAAATACCTCCACTGAACTCACTAGTAATCTTAAAGACTCCCTGGGTTTCACTACATTCTGCCCAGTTAGCAGACAGGACTAGGAAGGGAGATTGCCTTGCTCTTTATAAAGTAAATGCTATGTTGGGACTTGAGCAGAGAGAGAGGAATAAAACCCATTTTATTTTGTTCATTTTATTTTGTTTGTTCATTTTATTTTGTTTCATCTTTTTGGTTTTTGCTTTCTTCCGGCAACTCTTTCTTGTTTCTAAATCATCTTCTGTCTACAGTCTTTTTGTGTTTATCTTTCCACACCGTACTATTGGAAACTGCTGGAAGGGTACTTTTCAGAGAGTTTCTTTTCACCTAACATTCCTGAGGAGCTTCTAATGGGTGTGTTTTCTGAAGGCAAAGTGTAGCACTAGCTAGGGTGACCTCCTCTTCCACCAAAGGCAGAACTCCATGATATTGACTTAAAGTTTATGGATACCTGAAGGAAGGACTACTTGTCTGAAAAGACATGCTGACCCTTAATTCTTCTTTAATGAGGAATCCTTCCCCACAAGAAGCAGCTTTGAAAACACAATGCTATGCTTGATTGCTCAACAAATGGGTGGAAAATTGAGATGTTCAAGAAGAGACTTGTGGCAAACACTGTTGGCTGGCAAGCCTAATATCCATTTTCAAGTTGCTTCTTCTATTATTTTCCAGCTGCCTACCTCTATTATAAAGGCTGAGGAATACTTCTCCAGCCTTCCACGCAGCTTAGAGTGACCATGTGAATTCCAGGCAATGAGATGGGACCGGAAGTCTGATGAGGGCTTCCAAAAACCTTGTGCTATCCTAATGAAAAGAACAAATAAGGCTTGTTCCTTCTCCGTTATCTCCCGTCTTTCTGCTTTGGATGCAGATGTGATGTCTGTAACTGCTGTAGCCATCTTTGAGGAAACAAGCATAAGGACAAAACCAATGTGCTAAAAATGATGGATCAAAATAGAGACAGACCCTGAGTCCCTGAGAGCATTAGTAAACCAGCTGAACCAACAATGTACCTCTACATTTCCTGTGGATGAGAAAAATAGGCTTCCATTTCTTAAGCCACTGTTTTCCTGGTTTTGTTTTTTGCAACCAAAGTTGTTAGAAATGATAAAGAAATGGTGATTTTTGACATCTGGTAAACATTTATGTATAATGATGTCTTGCAAATATTTTTATCATGTTCCCAGTTACGAAGTTGTTTTGCCACATATAATCTTATTTAATCTGAAGAACAAGATGGTAAGGCAGGAATTGTTGCTCTAAATTTAAAGGTGAGCCAATTTAAGCTCAAAAGGTTTACATAGCTTATCTAAAGTCACACAGAGAGAATATGGTGGAATTCAGGACTTGAACCCTTAGCCTCTGATTCCAATTGTCAATTGACTCTAGTTTGTTCATGTTGGAAGCCAAATTCTTGTCTTCACATAGTTAGTGCATTCTTAACAATCCCTGAAGAGCTTCTATTAATCAGTCTTTAGAAGAAAACAACTAGTAATTGGATAAAAATTACTGCAGTCATTGTCTGGATTGATCTAAGGCACAGTGATAAGCCCTGTGGTTTTAAAGGTGAATGGTATGAAATATTCCTATTTTGAGGATTTCACAGGGAAGACAGACATGAATATCAGATATTTTAAATATGACACAGAGTGGGCCTTAAAGGGTGTATGTTCATTGTAGTATAGAAATACTAATTCTTACTTTGGGGAAAGTGGGGATGAGGCGTGGGTGAAGGAGAGTGCCAAGGAAACAAACACAGAGTATGTCGCTGGGCAGTCTTCTATGGCTGTGTACATTGTGCGGAGTTGTGATTTATGCGGCGCCAAAGCTAACCACGTCTGGATCCTCCTAAAGGTTCTTGTCAGTCCTGAAGTTTTAGATTTATGTGTGAAGTTAAGACTGATAGATTTCAATTTCTACATTATATATACTCGTGTACACTTATATTTTTGACTACTCTTCTGGCATCAAGCAGTGAACTGGAAGTAGACAAGACTGTATACAGGAAGTGATAAGGATACCGGGACAATCTTCCTAGGAAGAGATCATAAGGTCACAAATTCAAGTTATGTTTGTGGATTGGGTAGGAGGAAGCAGATTAGAGGGATATTCAAATATTAGCGTTTATGGGCTTCCATAAACAATTAGACATATTTGGAAGAGTGGTTGGTGTGTGAGAAGGAAGGAAATAGGATCATATGAAGGTTTCTGGCTCGGGCTTCTAAGAAGGTGGTAGTGCCATTCATGATAGGAAATACTAATGGAGATGTAGAGAGGGGCAGGAAGGCATAACAAAAGAAATAAATTCTGCATTGCATGCATGGAGTTCTGTAGCCCTTAAGAACATCCAGATGGAGATGTTCATAAAAGAATTGGAAATAAAAACCTGTCCTTCGATAAATAATTCTGACCTAGAGAAATGAATTTCTGAAGTTATGGAAGTCAATAGAATCTCACTGGGACATGTGTAGAGAGAGAAAAGATGAGAATAGAACTCTGGAGGAACACAAACATTTGAAGGAGTAGAAGCATAAGATCCAGCAAAGAAAATTAAGTAAGGGAAATCAAATGAGTAGGAGAAAAGCAAGCAAACAAGCAAAAGTTGTTTCCAGAAAGCCTTGGAATAGGTCTCAAGAAATTAGGGAGTAGGCAGTTAATAAGCTTAGTAATAATAGGTGGCATTATTGAGCATTACTGCTCTATATACAATATTGCTTTTCATCTCTGCACCGTCAATTATTGTGAAGAAGTTAAGTAATACAAGCCCTGCTCATTTACAAGTGGGTTTTGCCACAAGCCGATCATTAGTGACCTTTGTCCTTTGGAAAAAAGAGTTTCAGTCAAGTGGTAAGAGTAGAAGCCAGACTCCTGTGGGCTGAGAAATGAGTGGGGAGGAGGAAATAGAAGACAGTGAGAGGAGTCTATTCTTTTTAAGAATATTGACTGGAATAGAAAGAAAACATCCCACAGTCCCAGGGTTATTTTTGTAACACAATAAAGACTCTATGAGAAAGGAGTGGAAAAAAGGAACTCTAAGAACAAAAGCGAGATTAGGGCGCTGCTGCGAGGTCCCTGAAGTAAACAGGATGAGATCATTGCATTCATGGAGGAAGAATTAGCTCTGAATAGGAAGAAACGCACATCTTTGTCTGAGAACAGAGGGAAGACAGTCTGTACAACGGCAGAATGTGACGACAAGCATACATATAAGTAGCAAAGTGCAATTAGGATACATCTAGAGAGTTACTTACAATCACTCCAGTAGCCGTTGACCAGTGGTCATTGATCTCCACCGATGTTTGTCTCCTTCTGTGTTCAGTCTGAAGGAAGGTAGTTTGTGTGGAGTAACGATTTAAAAAAAAAAAAAATCAAGTTGATGTTAACTGCAGAGAACTCTCATACTCCCTTTCTGCAAGTGCTCAAAGTTTGGGGTTAACCTGACTTTATGCTCTCAGGATAAGACCAACGAATGAAAAGCAGGACAAGGAAGGATGGCACTCAGAGCGGTGCCTTTTAGTTCTAGAAAGAGAAAAAAATGAAGAAAGAAAAGAGGAGACCAGAGATCAAAATAGAAACATAATCATTTTCATCCAACTCGGAAGTAGGAGGAAATTTCCTCCAGCTTATCTGATTGAAAGAAACCAGAGAGTCAATCTAGTATGACTTATTTGATTTATGATTCCTCTACTTCGAGCCCTAGTTCCTCTCTTATATTTGTATACTGTCTTATTCTCCGTCAGACAGCTACCAGTTGCATGAATAAGCATAAATCAATTCAAGAAGGAGCTGTGGAGAGTTTACTGTGTGTCAGGCAGTCTGCTAAATGCCGAAGACACAAGAATGAGTAAGATAGAGCCTCTAGCTTTAAGGAATTATATAATACAGCAAGAGAGAAAGATGTAAACAAATTATAATTCCCAGTTAGTACATCAATACAGGCATATACAAGAGTCAAACATAATCTTGAGGGGGAAATGATTAAATACAGACAAGTCATAGAAGCCTTTCAAAAAGAGATGATTATGGACATGGGATTTAAAAGAGGGCTAAGACTTCCCCAGCCATGAGATGAAGAGGAAGAGGCATTCTGGTTAGTGGCAGGAAACGCATGGAAGCTGTGAAACAGCAGGACTCTGGGTAGATGGAGAAAACAACCAAGAATTCCATTATAAGAGAAGCTTGGACTTGGCGACAGAGAGCCATAGAAGTTTTAAACAGGAGAGCAATATGATGGATATATATTGTTGAAAGATCACTTTGACAATTATGTGGAGAACAGTGTGTATTGCTTTTCAGCAAGCGAGGTGGAAACCGGAGACAGGAAGACTGGTTAAGATGTTATAATAAAATTCCCATTTCTGAGATATAGCTAGCAGCCCTCCTTTGGCTGAGGTGGTGAGGGTTGCGGAAGAAACAAGAAAATAGAGAAAGGAAGTGATATTGAGGAAACTGCCCTAAGGTGGGTTGAGCAAGCCCACAGGTGCTCCAGATGGCAGTGAGGATGCAGAATTAGCTTACAGCTTGAGAAGACATTTTTGCAGAGGAACAGAATTACAAGCAGCCTTTGGGTAAAATAAAGCCTGCACATAGCACTTATAAATACATAAGACATTGAAACAGTCTTCCTGATTCAGCTCAAATTAAATACACTTACTTTTGAAAGGTTAGCGAGCTTGGCTTTTGCTGAAGTATTCCTTTATTCCTTCTCCATACTTTGTTTTAATATTGCACTGACAAATTGCCTTCACTTTGAGGATTTAGCTCCCTTCAGATGTAGCTCACCAAACAGGCGTTGTAAAGTCCTAACACTTCAAGAGAGTGATTAGTGTAATGGGTAGAGGGTGGGGGTTGGGATAGGAAGACGATTGTGAGCAGTGCCATTTCAGGTAACATCTCCAGAGCCAGCTGAACACACCTGCAACGCAGGTTGTCAAGGTGTCATGAGCCCTCCCTCTCATCGGCCCTCTGGTATGCCACAAAGTGAAATTCCACACTTGTGACAAGGCTGGGGAACCACAATCCCTCAGCCCAGTGGTCCTTTCTCAGAGCTAGTTCACAAGGGTGACCCTCAGAGAGTAAGTTAGAGCCTGGGAAAGGAAAGCTGCCTTTTCATTGAGCCCTGAGCTTCCAAGGGTCTTGCCCTGACAGCCATTAGACGCTTGTCACTGAGAAATGAACAAAGCAGCTTCAATGCAGATCAGGCAGCCCCTTGGGCAGTCAAACTCCTAGGAAAAAATAGTCTGTCCTATTTTGGTTCCAGCTCTGTGAACTCCCCTGGCAACAGTGTCTCCAAGGTATTTCTGTACTTGCAGCCAGCACTGGCTTTTCCAATTCATTGAGAAGCAAGCCTGAAAAAAGATCAGGTATTGTGAGCTCACAGAGGAAGGGCTGGTGAGGGACTTAGCAAGGTGGATAAACCTTCAGTTAATGTTTTTGTGGTGCTGGTGCTGGTGGTTCTTCCTTCGATGGTGGGAGGGAGGGTACGACCAGTCTATTACCATGAAAAAAATTCTATTAGGCAATGCTGAACTGGCAATCCTAAAATTCAGAGACCAAAAGTAGAACAAAATGTTTCTTTACTTTTCTCATCAAATAAGCTATTAGTTCTTACAACAGGTGCCCTGGAATCCTTTTGACTCCCATCATTGGTCTCTTGTTCTACCTCCTTACCATTCCTTCTTCTTTCTACCTCTCGATACTCTCCAAACAGTCAGAGCTTCATCTTGGAGAGGGGTGACAGATCTTTTTTCAGACTTCACACTCTGAATAGTGACCGTCGGTCCTTCTGCTACAGAGGCGATCTTATTCAAGACAGACTCTTCTCTATGCTGTATTGCCTTCCTCCCAGAGCATAACTTCAATGTATTCTTTTTATACAAACACTGTCTCTGTTCCATCATTTTTCTTACTGAACACTTCCAATTCTATAAGGAATAAGAAAGGGTAGAAAACAATGAATATAAAAGAAAAACATGCCGCATTATTGTTGCTGTGCTGGTGGTTGTTTTTGTTATTATTATTATTATTATTATTATTGCTGCTATGTTATTATTATAGCTGTAGATGAGTGTTCTCCACTCAGATCTAAACTCCAGAAATTGACAAATGCCTATGTTTTATGTTTATAAACATTCATGTCTCTTTCTTTTTTTTCCAGTGAATAATTCAAGCACTTTTATGTGGTTGCAAAAGTTCAGTTTTGATAGAAAACAACTTTGTTGTTTAAATGAAAAAAAAAAAAAAAAAAAAAGAGGAAGAACTATAAAAAGTATAGTGTAGCCCAATAGCCAGAATCAGAAAAATAGCGGCAACAATTTCAACAAGGTGAGGAGAATTGGTTTACAACACATTCAATCCAGGCATTCAGGGAGATCAAAAACAAATTAGGAACCAGATCATTGGGAGGCTGATTCCGAAGTTGGTTTAGAACTGGAAGCAGTACTTACTCAAAGCCGAGCGAAACAGTAAATGACATGGATTTCCTTCTCTTGCCACTGCCTGGAGCCAGGATTCGTTTTGGAGTCCACAGTGTCCTGGGTTGCAGGCTGGGATTAAGGAGAAACCGCTACCCCAGTCAGAGAACACAGGAAGAGAGAGCGGATGTTCCTATCACCTGTTACTAAATGTTTGTTATTCACATTTGATTTCAAGAAGAAATCTCTCAAAAATAGTTAAGAATAAAACCTTTTAAATTCTGAACATTGCAATGTTTCTTGAATGTTAGTTATTGTTTTATTCCCAATTAAACTTTGAAACCTGCTTGCTAAGCCCCAGCCTGAAAGGGACAGATGTGAATTCTCAAGCTAGCAAATAAATACTTACAAAATATTTTTTCCTGTTTTCATATTATAGCATAATATCTGCATACAATTAGATCTAATAGAATAGCACAAATCTCCTAATTTTATTGTTTGGACCTGCTGTATTTTTTCTTCTTTACCTTTCAGAGAAGAGTTAGTTACTGATGCCTTATTTAGCTCTGCTCAGATCACAGTGGAGTTTCAGCTGTAAAGCTAATGGACATTTCTGTTCTCTCCTCACCTCACATCCAAGGTCAGAGGAAGCAAAGAAGAGTGAGTGTGTCGCACAGTGGCTTCTCTTCTCCCTTGTCCTCTTCTTCACATAGCGGCCAGGGGGGTTCATTAAACCAGTGGTTCTCAGCCGGGTGCCCTCCAAGAGACATTTGGCCATGTCTAGAGACACTGTGGATTGACAAGTTGAAAATGTTTAGACACCAGACTTTCAGGCACATATGCTGTGTGATTGCCCCCATGAGCCATGCAATTGCACACACCTCTGGGATTAGCTTTTCCATTCTGGTGAAACAGTTTTAAAATATTTTTTAAAAAGATATTTAGCTTGGCTATCTATTTAAATTATGATGATGATTATAATAATCTCATCATGTTCATCAAGGATTTCTGTGTTCAAAATACGAGGGAAGAGACCCATATAACTCATTTGTCCATCTTCTCTAAAAGATCCTCCTTTACTTTTTTTGGAAGTGGTATTTTTATTTTCTTAATTATAATCCTAGATCCAATAAAATCTCTCTGTTAAGGTGCATTAGACTATACAAACACATTATTTAAAATGCTATCATTAAAATAGTGCAGTTCTAGTACTCTAGTTAAAAGACAGAAATCAAATGTATAAAGCTATCAGGGCAACAATCTCAATGGACTCTCCTTGTGATGCTACAAACCAGAATTGCCACAGCTCATTATTTTGAGAGAGAAAGAGAAAATGAGAACAGACACTCTCCTAGGAACCACTTGATTCCTAGATACTGGTAGTGGTGACAGAGAACAGGACTCCAGACTTGATCCTAACAAGAAACACACCAAATTAATTTTCATCCATGTTCCTGAAAGAACCAAAAAAACCAGTCTGCAATTATTTGCAAGTAGTTCATCACATAGTTTTAAGGTACATATCAAGAAAAGAACAAAAATCAGTGTTTGGGTAACACACTGGCAACTTGTAGCCTACATTTTATATTAATAGTAGGCTTCTCAGCTTGAGTGATTTCCCCTTAAGGACTGAAAACCAATGAACTTTCTTTTCATATAAGAACAACTAGAATAGATTTGTAAACAGCTAGCCTGACCCCCAAATACTCCTGCATCCGCAACTGAGTCTTCAGCATATGTCCCAGACTTACAGTTCTGCCAAAATAATAGACTAGATAACCATAAAATGTCCTCATTAAAAACACCAAGAAAGTCTAGACAAATATATTGAATATTCTTTAAATGCATAGCTAAAATTCTGAGAAAGTAAAGGAAATTCTCAGGGAGCAGATATAAAGAAAATACTAAAAACTCACATGCATGTAGGTGAGCAAAAGTTGCAACTGCCCTAGGAGATACCTTCAGTCTCAGTGATCTGTGTTTTATATTGTTATATTTTATTGCCATGATAGATGAAAACTTCAGTCCATGGGAAACAGGTAAATGGAACTGACTCCTACATAGAGTTCGAACCCTTGACAGATGGATTAGTTAAATACTCTTATATCAAAAAGACTTTGTGTCTGCTCAGTATTTGAATGAGAATATGGGTTTCCCTTAAAAATTCATAATTATGAAACTGTCACATATGGATTTGGAGTTGAATTCGTACCACCTGTATGGTATGTGGGCTTTAAACAAAGAAGAGAATGTTAAAATCTATCCCAGTTTGTAATCTCTCCAAACTCTAGGCAGAAGAAAATTCAAAACCACCTTGGAGAAATGCCCTTTAGCCGGGTCATACAGATTTCCATAGGAAAAGCTAGTCTAAGGAAGCTCTTGCATTGAAAAATATTAAATATATGAGGAAACAACCCACTATGAGCAAGAATCAGTACGAGAGTGTGTGTGTGTGTGTGTGTGTGTGTGTGTGTGTGCGCGCGTGCGCGCACACACACACTCAGAATTAGGCTACCAAGAAAATCAGATTGTAAAATAATATAGAATAATAAATGATTATGTTTAAAGTGATTAATAATATGAGAGAATGAATTAGGACATAAAAGTAGTCTGAAAAAAGAACAGATATATTTGAGAAATAACCACATAACACTTCTAGAAATAAAAAAAATAACTGATTATTTAAATTAAAACTCAACACATGGGTTAAAGAATAGATCAGACACAATTACAGAGAGCTGGAAAATATGTAGGAGAAAATTACCCATCATGAAACACAGAAAAATAAAAAAAGACAAAAACTATGAAAGGGAAGTTAAGAGGCATGGAAGGTAGAGAGGAGATTTACTATATATCTGGTAGGATTTCCAGAGACCCGGGTCTTTGTGGCCTTGGACTTAGGCAATTGTTTCTCAGATATGATACCAAAAGTACAGCAAACAAAGAAAAAAGATAAACTGGATTTCATCAAAATTAAAACTTTTGTACATCAAAGGACACAATGAAGAAAGTGAAAAGAACTCACAAAATGGGAGAAAATATTTGCAAATCATATATCTATAAAAAGACAAATAACCCAATTTTAAAATGGGCATGGGATTTAAGTACATGTTTCTCCAGACATGATATACAAATGGCCCATAAGCACATGAAAAATGCTCACCATCATAACTCATTAAGAAAATGCAAACCCAAGTCGTAAGATACTACATACTTCACACTTTTTAGAATAGCTATGATAAAAGGAAAATAGCAAGTGTTGATGAGGATATGGAGAAATCGTAACCCTTCCACATTACTGGGGGGAAATTAAAAATGGTATAACCATTTCGGAAACCAGTTTGGAAGTTCCTCAAAAAGTTAAACATAGAGTTACCTTATTACATAGCAATCTACCTCTTGGTATATACACAGAAGAATTCAAAACATATGTCTGTACAAAAGCTTATACAGTAGTTCCCCTTATCCACGGTTTCGCTTTCCATGGTTTCAGTTACCTGAGGTCAGCTGTAATCAGAAAATATTAAATCTCCCCAACTATGGACATCATCTGCTCCTGACATCCTACCATGGACGTTGTCATGGCTCAATGATCCAGGATTATCCAAAGCAGATGATCCTCCTTCTGATGTATCCTCAGAAGGTCAGCAGTAGCCCAATAATACATCAAAATGCCTATGTCACTCACCTCACTTCATGTCATCACATAGGCATTTTATCATCTCACATCATCACAGGAAGAAAGATGCATACAGTACAATAAGATATATTGAAAGTGCGACCACATTTATGCAACTTTTATTACAGCATATGGTTATAATTGCTCTATTTTATTATTAGTTATTGTTGTTAATTAATCCCTTTTTGTGCCTAACTGATAAACTTTATCATAGGTGTGTATGTATAGGAAAAATATAGTGTATATAGAGTTTGGTACTACTTGGGGTTTCAGACATACACTGGGGGTCATATATACATTATATATATATGTAAAAAAAAAAAAAAAAATATATATATATATATCTTTAAAACAATAGAAAAGGAAAAAGGGAATAAAGACTATTTAATTGAACCAAGAGGTAAAAAGAAGGAAAAAATTAGGTAAAGAGGAATGAGGAAGCTTGGAGAATAACCAGCACGAAGTAAGATGGTAGAAATAATTCCAAATGTATAAATAGTCACAATAAATGCAAAATGCACCAAAGTCATTAGTAATACATTTATATACACAAATGAGAAGAAAGGAGGCTTTTTTCCCCCCTCACTAACAGAATACAAACATACACTTTAGACTCTTAAAGTCTGGCTTTAATGACAATAATGATTTTATTCATGTTTGAAAGCACTTTGCTTCAAACCAAGGACATTGAAGCTCTCTGTGTTTTCCCACATTTATGCTCATATCGACCCCACACTGTGGGTGGCAAATAGTAAAAGCTAACTTTTTCAAGTAGCAAAAAATAAGCAGGCCCACAGAAATGTACAAGTGATTTTCCAGGTGTATGTTGGGGAAAGCTGAAACATAAGACACATTGAATCTCCATGTGTAGATACCGTGAGGGTGCTATCTGTGACAAGGAGCATATCAGTCGTCTCTGCTTCCTCCACTTATTGTTTTGAATTGTCCAAAAGCACAGTCCAATATGGAAGCCGTTGAAGGGAGGGCTAGAAAAGTAGGCAGAAAATGGAGTTTGATGTCAGTTGCTACAAACCACAATTCCCTTATTAGGTTCTGGGCTCAAAGACTATTTTGGTTTGAGTGAAGAAAATGGACAAAATATTGTACTAGACATTTAACAGAATTGTATTGGAAACAAAACAAAACAAAACAAAACACAAGCTTATCTAACTGTTGTCCGTGATTGCTTAATTCCTAAGAAAACCCTCATGTCCCTGAACTCACACTGTATCATATAGGCTGCTGAAGAGGTACAACCCACATACAGAAAGGGACTTCTAGACAATGGCCGTCTCACATAGGGTCACAGAGGCCAATGAAAAAGGTAGAATCTATCAGAGAACAGAACCTGAAGCTACCAGAGTGACCAAGAAATTTCCTCTTCTATTAGATATCAACATTCCTACTTTCTGGCCTGCAAGAGATAATGTTTGCTATGGATGCATGACCACTGTATATTATTTACCAATATCTACATCTCCAAAAAAGACTTTTACACCATTCATATCCCACAGTGTATTGGATGAGTTAGGTGGGAATGAATTTATAATTTAGACTTACATCAAAAGATAAGGAGATGCTACATTCCAAAGTGATCAAGAGAGTTACACACCAGCGAAGGAGGAATCCTGGACTTGAGTTTTCTCCGTTCCAGTGAGTTTTATGTACAGTAATGTAGGCGTGTAGTCTATTTTGGACAGCAAGGGATGTGCTTTCTAGGATGCCTGTGGTTTTACCCCAGCATCCACTTCCTCTCTTTCTGGGAAAAAGACCATGCATTTCCTTGGGAAAAGTACCCCACCTCTTTTCTCAGTCCTGTGGACTGGGTTGAATTGACCACATACCTGCTCAATGGGCCCTGAATAGCTTAAGCCAATCAATGAATCTAACATCACCATACAATGAAGTGAACTCTGTCATGGTGGAGAAAGGCAATAATTAACTTTTCTTTCCTGACTCAATATAACTAACAGAGTATGTATGTATCTGTCTCTATGAGATTACGTAGTGGTTATTATTTTGTTTGTTCATATGTCTGGTAGTTCTATAATTTAAAGAAATCATTTTGATCAATTTCTATACGAAGATGAACATTGATGTTAATTTCAACGTGTGGCTCTATCTGCAATGCAGAAACCAGCGGCGGGTAATCAAAGGATGCTTACCTGTAAAATATGTGTTGGGGAGAACAGCAATCAGAACAGTCGAGGGAAAAGGAAAAAGACTTGGTTAGGAAGGCAGAGTTGGTCTGAATAAGTTCTCTTCTGATTCTGAAAATCAATGAATATGTGGAAATAGTGTTTTTAAAGGAGTTGTATTAGTTTTCTATTCTGCCATAACAAGTAACCGCAAATTGAATGGCTTAAGACAACACGATTTTATTATCTTACTGCTCTGTAGGTCACAAATCTGACCTTGGTCTTATCAGGCTAAAATCCAGGTGTTAGCAGCATTGTGTTCCTTCTGGAAGCTCTAGGAGAGATTCCATTTCCTTATTCATTCAAGCTGTTGGCAGAATTTCATTCCTTGTGTTTATAGGACTGAAGTCCCCATTTCTGTGATGAGTGTAAATTGAGGGCCATTATCAGCTTCTAGGTGTTACCCGTATTCCTTGACTCGTGGCCCCTCCCTCCATTACGAAAGCCAGCAACATGAGTTGAGTCCCTTTCATGCTTGTAATATCCCTCTTTATTCTTCCATCATATCTCTCTGACTCACTTTTCTGCTTTCCTCTTCCACTTTTAAGGACTCATGTGCTTAGATCAGGCCTATCTGATAATCCAGGATAATCTCCCCATCTCAGAGTTCATACCATGAATTATATGTGCAAAGTCCTCATTACCAAGTAAGGTAACATATTCACAGGTTCCAGATATTAGGGTACAGACATTTTGGGGTGCGAGGCATTTTTTCTGCCTGCCATAACACTGCTACTGTAATTTTTAATAGGATTTCCATGGAATTTGTTTCAGAAATAGAAGTCACAGTGGTGAACGTTTATAATGAGCAACTGAGTCCACTTTCTTAAAATCAACTAAGCATGTTGCTTGGAACATTTGTATAAAGAGAAGACAGTTCTCATTACCCAAGTCCACTGATGTGGACATACCAGTTTACCTTTGAGTGATGTATACCATACATGGTGTTACCAGTACAGGAGAGGTCCTACGTACTGCCTCTCTGTAACAACAGGGAGTAGTTTAGCAATAATGATAACTTTCCATGTTGGGTCACTGCATCATATCCACATCTCCAAATTCTATTTAGTTGGGTATGGCAGACCCAAGATGGCTTCTTAAGAGATACGGAAAACATCATCTCTGAATTCAAGTGTTTCCTAATTTGGTTGACATGATCTATATTACAGTCAAATGCATTATTGTTTATTAAAATCCAAACTTTTCTATAAAGTGAATAAGAAAAGAACATAGCACTGGGGATTGAGGGAGGAGAATTCTAGTCTCTATTTTGCTTTGTATCCTTGGGCGTGTCATGTCGTTCCATGATTTTTCTCACAAAACAGAAGAGGTGAGAGAAAATAATTTCTTAGGTCATTTCCAATTCCGTAAGTCTGTATTATTACCTATATTATTAAACCTATCAAGCATTGAATCCAAAGAGTCTTTCGAAACCCCTCACTCTTTCTGAATTTGCCAATTTAATCAGAACCTGAGGGAATAATTATCTTTTAATGTTTAAAAAAAAAATTTAAGATAAAATTTTCAAAATACAAAATAAAACATAATGTATGCTATCAGCTATTGAAAGTTGCGTGTTGTTTTTTACAGCCCATCTTCTGAAAAGATTATTTCTCTGAGCTCTTGAAGAGAAGAGGGTGCACATTTCCTCTCCTCAAAAGAAGCAGTACAGTATGATTGTCAAGTGCATGGGCTCTTATCTACACCAGACCACCTGGGGTCAATGTCCTGACTCTTACTTAGTAGCTGTATAAGTGTGTAAAGGTTATGTAACCTCCTTGTGCTCCAATTTCCTTACCTGAGAAACAAGGACAATAATCATAGCTATCTCAGAAGGATATGGGGTGGAATAAATGAATTAATGCAAAGTTCTTACTACAGAGCGTGACATATAGCAATGTTCAATAAATGTGAGCTACTATCATTGCACGTCTCACAGATGCATTTTTTTTATAACTGAAGGGTTGAAATAGTCACACGGCCTCTTCTTGAATATGAACCTGTTCCTAAACACTTGAGTTCCTTCAGCCTATGACAAAAATTCAGGAGAAATAATAATGAAGACAAGGAAAACACATAGAGAGGGACACGCCTCATAATTCTGATGGTGAAACTTGATTGAGCTTAAGTTGGTATATTTCTGTTTGCATTTTAAGCATATATGTGCTTTTTAAGCAAGACTTGGATCAGTAGAACAAATGATCTGGTTCCAAAATTAAGGCCTATGATTCTATACTAAAAAGTGGGAGGATTGGGGGTGAGGGCCATTGTTAAGTTGGCTCTAAAATGTGCTGGAAGTTCGTAGCTTTTAGTGATATTTAGGCCAGGACTAATGCTTTCAATGCAAGCTCTGGAGGTTAACTGCAGCTTCGGAAAATGCACCATTTGGGCTTACCTCCAAACATTAGACCTCCACCCCAGTTTGTAAGTTGGTGGCAGCAGCAGCAAGCTGAAAGTACTTCTCCAATCACCCTTCTTCACGGGTGACTCTTAGTGCCTGCAGAAACAGTATGGGAGCAGAGGTACAATTTGTGGTTTCTCCTGGGTCGCCCTCAATTAAACAAGTTCCTTGTAAGAAAAACTTGGTTATTAGTGAAGATGAAGAAGATGACCATGATATTGATAGAGAGAAATATTTTTTTGTGTTTTCTCAAGTCCCAGCCCTTTAGACACATTGTATAACTGGATCCTTAGAACAAGTCTGTAAGGTGGGAGTATCACGGTCATCTTCTGTGGAAGGAAACCAAAGCACACACACCAAGGTTCAGTCACTGGCCCAAGGCCACAACATTATTTCAACCTGTGTCTACCTGGGTTCAGAGACCTTGATGGTGACCACTGTAATTTATTGCCTCCATAAAGACTGCAGGGAGGAGCCCCCCTCCACCCCACCTCGCCTCACCCCCAAAGATTGCCTCTCCCTTGTCTCATTTTTCTTTAGCATCCAGCTTCACTATTTGTGTTTACCTATGAAGCGCTTTGTTCCAGTGATTAAGGACCTAAAGTGGATAATTACCGTGTGATTTGCAAGCAGTGCAGTGGCTGGTGTTTCTGGAAGTCGTATTGCCGAATAAATATTACCCGTGTGCTGTGTCAGCTTATTGCCCACCTTGAGAGCAATCTCCTTGTTAGTTTTATGACACATTTAGTCTCATTTTGGAATGAATTGGGTTTGTATGAGTGGGATTGGTTATACCAGAATAAAAGGGTAAACAGTGGGGATGACTGGAGTGCTATAAAACAGAAGCATTAGGGGAAGGAGGGGGAAAGGAAGGGGAGGAGGTGTTTCAAAGAGAGGTTTAAAATGATAAACTAATACAAATGGGGTGACAGCCTGAGGAGATTATATTTAATGCAGAGAGTGTGATTGTTGCAACAACAGTGAGTCAGAGGATGAAATAACACTTAGCTCTACAGGAAGGAAATTATTTGGGGAAGGGAGGGAGGAGAAACAATAATATTTATTAAATGTCTATTACGTGTTTCCTCTGTACCTTTAAGCCTGTTTTAGGGTCCAACTGGACACCTTTTGAAGTCTCCCAACTTGCCTCCCACACTCTTCACCATCACCAGTGCCAACAAGGGGAACAGCACAGGGAAAAGAGATGAAGGGAAGCTTAAGTACTTTGTGCCAAGCACTTACCACATCACGTCAGTCCTGACAGGTATGTTTTCTCTGCTAGCATTTTAACTATTTGAAGCCAGGAAGCATCTTGTGTGTCTTGGTACACCCAGTACTGGCATGAAGCTCTCAATAAACATTTTTTTATTCAAAAAGGAAAAAAAAATAGAGTGAACGTCCTGAGCAGGAAATTCTATCAAATTGCCCGCAGAGCTGGATTTCTTGGCATGAATTTCCATACAGGACTCAAGCCATTCAAATGCAGTTTCATTACTAATTACAGAATACTGGGGGCACAGAATTTGATCAGAATCCCTGACTTAAACAGTCTATTAATTTTGAGATTGATTTGTGTTACAGGTTTGAAATTACTTTGCAATACTCAGTACAAGAAATATAATATTCCTCCATGTACTGCTATGGAGGGCTTTCTGTGAGGAATCATAAAATGACAAAAAAATGCAAGGTGGAGAAAAATGTCTAAAAAAGAGAGTATGCCAACATATGTGTGCTGGGTTTATTTTACAAAAGAAATAATAAAAAGAAATAAAATGATGTCATGTGGGTAGAAGGAAGAAAAGAGGTGTAGGAGACAGAGACTGAAGCTACAACTCTCTAAATATATCTTGTTTTATATATTTAATCTGGGGATCTAACATATAACATAATTAGAAAATAAAAATAAAATTTAAAAAGCAGTTCCTGAAAATTGAAATCATAATGAAACAAAGGAACCTAGCTGTGTATTGAGTTGGTAACACAGCCATACACAGAATTATTTCAAGCAATTTAAAACATATTTATTATACTGAGTATCTCTAATAAGATGCATCCCAAGGACAGTAAGATTATTTTTTTTAAATCTTTGTAACCATGCCTTCAAGATAGAATCAGTATTGTTATTCTGTGACTACCAGGAATTTTGGATTTTCAAAGATTAGTAATTTATGTTAGTGACATTGGGAACAAAGACTTTTGAGATGAGAGACTATATATATATATATATATATATATATATATATATATATATAAACAATATTTTCAGGTTTCATATATATATATATGAGATTAAGATGAAACTTAGTAGCCCTAAATTTTAATTGGAAGTATAAATGTATGATGTATTTTATCTTTAAATGTAAATATATAAATAAGTATACATGTATGTGTGTATAGACTCATATGTACATATGTATACATATACATCTCTATATACATGTTATGCATTTACACATATATTCTCTGTCCCCCCAATTCTGTCCATTGAAAAGACCTTAGAAACAATGACCAGCCCACGAGCAATAAGCATCCTACCACATAGTTTACGGTCTTAAATACCAAGGCTCTTTGAGGAATTGTTGATTCTAGATTCTGGATAGCAATTGTACAAGACCAGCCTGCAACATCTCATCATAGCAGAAAGCAAGGAAGTTACCAAAGACAACATTGCTTTTTTACTTACAAACATATTCTGAAAGCAAATAGAAATAGTTTTTGTTAATTATTGTTTTTTGTGTTTATACTAGCTTTCCCCCATTAGTGTAACATACACACACAAATACACACACACACACACACTTCATGTATTTATGGTGGATAAACATAAATGTGATTACATTTGCAGGGAGAGAAAGAGTGAACCCATTGAAAGTCCATTTAGATCAATTAAAACTACCCTCTACCTCTGGTGTAGGGTCTGCTGAAATCCACTCTCACTTAGAATTGCTATTATATACTATTGATTAACATGAAGTCTTGGCCATTCATTGGCTTTTCATTTTAGCTTTGATTTCAAATAAACAATATTTTCAGGTTTTTTTCTGGTTTGCTCACTTTCTGTGTCTCTGCTTTTCACTACTAAATTAACTAAACATACAGTAATTTTTATGTTTTTACTAAAATCAACAAAAGATTTATGTTGCCTTTCGTAGAAATTAAATATAGAGGAAACTGGATAAAATAAACTATAAGACTATTTCAATTATATAATTTATAATTGTATTAAAATCTCTCAGAATTTTTAATATTTCTCCTTTTTAAAAAGTTACATTTTTATATATTTGATGTTTTATGAGAGAGAAATGTTCACAATTGTTGTCTCTTTATTGGAGACTGTGCTTTTAGTAGTATAAAATCATCAGTTTTTATCTATTTAATGATTCTTACCTTGAATTCTGCTAAGCTGGAACATATTCATCTATGCCCTCATTTTCCTGGTGCATTTCTCCTAAGCAGCATAGCATTGAACTTGGAATCCAGTCAGCGAGTGTGATGAGGGGCATAGTTCTCTGTCTATAGAATGTCAGCAGGGATAAATGCCCCTAAACCAGAAAAATGATCCTTTCAACTCAGCTATGATACGATAAAGATGGAGAGCCTGACTGCATACTCTGTTGCCTCTTAATGAAAGGATATTCAAACGTGCTCTGTGGACCATTGCGTCAGAATCACATGGGATACTTGACATTAATAAAAATGTAGGCTAGAGGACTCCACCTCAGACATGGAGTCTGAATCTTTGGGGAAATGGAGTTCTGACACCTGCATTTTCAGCAAGTTCCACAGATGATACCTATAGTCATTGAGAACCACTGATTTACAGGACAATGAAAACGCATCACTAAAATAAATTCTCTTCTTATTGATTTGGATGATTTTAAAAGGAAACACTCCAAATATTTTTTTTCTCTGTGCAGGAAGAGTTAAAGAGTTAATAAGAGGACGTTGACGAGATTCATAGAAGATTTTTTTTTTCCTATTCTCTTTCTCTTACTAACTCAGAATAGCAGAATGCTGAAGGGTGGCCTAGGGTTCAAATTTGCCCTCCCTCCTGCTCTAGGTTTCTCTCTCTCTTTCTCCAAGTGTTTCCCGTTTCTACCATCCTTCCATCTTTAGCTATTGCTGCTTTCCTATTTATATTTCATGATCCTGGCCTATAGGATCTTTTGTATAAACAAAGCAAGACTCTTTTTCAGGTTTTTTTGGTTGTTGTTTTCCTGCGAAAGGGAGAAAACACATATTTTAAATGATAACAGTGTGTTAACATGCTCTGATTACACAATCAGAGTTTCCTCTGTTTTTATTCCTACGCAACAGAGTTTGAATTTACCAGGCCAAATATCTCAGTACTTTTGCTGTCAATCAATGAAGCTATAATATGTAATTCAATCATCATGCATTTCTTTCCCCACTGAACAAACATTTACTGACTTTTTAGATTAATCTTTGGGCTGAAAGAACTCAAAACATTGTCAAACACCTAGTGGTTTATAATAAGTAGATTGAGCCTTTTCCCTCTGCCCAAGGCATTGATGAGGCAAATTTCTGTGTATTCAACTCTGTTTTATTAGTTCAGGTCACCCAAATGGGAACCCATGTAAGCTTTAAATGACATCTAAATTCATCAGGTACATTTCTAAAGGAATTCTATATACTTTTTCCCTTGGGAAATACTTCCCTTAAAAGCTGCTAAGTCTCCAGCAATGTCACTAATGGGTTCAAAATATCTACTCGCAAATACAGGTTATGTTTAATCCTTAGAGACATTGCACAAATTAAGTAAATGAACTTTCAGAGAACATCTAGTTTGTCCTTTAATTTTTACATATAAGGAAATTTGAGATGCCCAGAGATGGAAAGTTTCTTGCTCAAGGCCAAATTATAAGTGACAGAGCTCAGAAAAGTATGAGTTCCTAGTCCAGTGTTGTATTGGTTGTGTCATACTGTCAGGGGTCACTGGGATGTGTCCGGATATTATTTTTCATATGTCAATAAAACTTTTTATTGGACCTACTGATTCTTTGTCTGTTTGCAAAAACCGTTATGCGAGTGTTCCACAATAAATTCCTTAGGTCCTCTAATTCTTCTATTTCTATAACCACGAATAAGTCCTATAGACACTATGTTTGAAATAGATCCTCAATCCAACCACTTGCCCTAGTTCTAGGCTCCCATATCTCTTGCTGTGATGTTGTAATTTATAAGAAATATACCGGGGATGCCAAAATGTATACACATTTTAAGAGATGTTAACACTTTGGTCAACGTTGTTCAAGCAGTAGTTTGCCATAATCAGAAGTGTCTGGACACTGATGGTAACCACTCTGAGCACCTCTTGTAATTGCAGAAGTCAAATGTGACTTGTATTCATCTTTTGTTATCAGTATACATTACTACAGTTTTTTCCTTTCTTAAAATGTGCGTACATTTTTTTTTGGCACCCTCTGTATATTTAGTCTCCATCCCTAATTCTGGCTCCTAAAACCTTTGGAATTATCCTGATGAGAGCAATAAAGATGTCTTGTTATGTTAATGAGGTGCCTTTTGGAAAGCCCTTAGGTAACCTCAGGGTGGGTCCTGGTTGCCATGGGAACCAACCTATTAATTTTTAGTCCCACCCCCAACTTCAGGGTGGGAGGAGAGGAACTAGAGGTTGAATCAATCACCAATGGCCAATGATTTAATCAATCGTGTCTATGTAATGAAGCGTCCATAAAAAAACCCCAAAAGGATGGGATCTGGAGAGCTTCCAAATTATTGAACATCCTGAGATTCTGAGAGTGGCCCTCCTGAAGAAGGCATCGAAGCTCTATACGTTTTCCCCATATCTTGCCCTAGCATTTTGTGAGGTTTGTGCAAAAGTAGTTGAGGTTTAAAAGGCTAAAAAAAATTTGCAAAAACCACAATTACTTTTGTACCAACCTAATAACTACTCATCTCCTCCATCTGGCTATTCCTGAGTTATACCCTTTTATAAAAACCAGTGATCTAGTGAGTAAACAGGTTCCTGAGTTCTGTGAGCTGCATTAGCAAATTTATAGACCCCAAAGATGGGGTGGGAGAACCTCTGATCTATACCCAATTGGTCAGAGGGACAGGTAAGAACCTGGGCTTGCAAATAGCATCTGAATTGAAGTGTGTGTGTTTGGAGTGGCTGGGGGGAGTCTTGTGGGGCTCAGCCCTCAACCTGAGGAATCTGATGCTATCTCCAGATAGACAGTGTCAGAATTGAGTTGAATTGTAGGACACCTGGCTTGTGGCCTGAGCATTGCTTGTTGGTGGGAAAACATCCCTGCCCCCACCACACACACAAACACAGGCTGGAATCGGTGATCAGAACACCTATTTATTTGTCTAGTCTGCAGTTTTCTCTTTTCCAAAGTGACCTCCCTGCTTCCTCTCTCCATGGCCTCCTCTCTACCCTCTCCCAGGTCAATCATCTATACTGGAGTCAAAGCCACCATCTCAAAATGATGCCGTCCTTGATTAAAACACACAAATGGATTCCCCATCCCTCTTGGCGTAGAATCCAAACTGGTGATCACACCCTACAAGGTTTGACAGCATCTGGCTCATGCCTAAGGTATCTCCCTGGCTTCACCTCTTACTACCCTTCCTCTTGTTCATTCAACTGGAGCCACATAGGTCTCTTACAGTTCCTCAAACGTGCCAAGCTCATTTGCTTCTGGATCTTTGCACTTGCTATTAGCTCTGCCAGACATGTTCTTCCCTCAGATTCTGCCCGTTCATTCCCTTGTTCTGTTCTGTCCCTATTTAAATGTCACATCCTTAGCAAGGCCTATCCTGATTACCTGATCTCAAAGAGCCATCCCTTCTTCATCACCGAGCCATTCTCTGTTACCTTCCTCTGCCTTAATCATTCCTTTGACATTTGTCTCTCGTATTTAATTATATATTGATCCATTTATTACTCTCCAACTAGAATATAAGCCTCATGCAAACAAGAAATCTGTCTACTGTGTTCATCTTTGACGTCTTACTATCAGGAAGATTACCTAGCATGTTGCAAGACCTTAATGGATATTTACTGAATAAATAAATAAACATCATTGTTTCTTTCACTGTCTGACAAAAGCAAGAGCACATATGTATACACAAACATGCACACCCATACAACACACATACACGTGCATTTGTGCACGCACAACCTGCTCTGGTCAGACCACACTTGAAGTAAATGCATTTAATTCTGGGTACACTTTAATAGATTGAAGAAGCCAGGCTATTAATCCTTTAAAAAATTATTCAGGGAGAATATAATGAAAAATTCATTGAAAACCTGAAAATCTGCTACATGACAAAGGAGTAAATAGAGCATGGATAGAGCCCAGATAAGTGGAAATTTTGGAACAAAAATTACAGGAAAACAAATTCTAGGTCCTTTATAAAAAAGGACTCCTAACAGACATAAATAACCAAGGATAGAATGGGATACAAGATAGAATTGTGAGTCCCCCATCACTTGAGGTGTGCAAGCACAACCTGGATAACCGTTAATGGCAACAGCTATAGAAAGGGTTTGGGCATAAACCAGGTAGTGGTGGGAGGTGGTCTGAGTGGTCCTTTCCAGTCCCAAGCTGCTCTCATACATGTTCTGCAGGTGTCATCACTCTAGAACGCTTCTGTGAGTCTTTCTTACAAATTGCTTTCAAAATCTGGGACTCATTCCTTCAAATATATTCATTAATGACAAGTTCAAGTCCACTGAAGAAAGTGAGGGATAACGCTTGCTGATACATTTTCTACATTTTTTTAAAAAATGGTTGTGACTGACATAGCCGTTTTATTTGGCATAATTTTTAAAATCCATTTTTAAATAAGAATTCCCATACGATTTTGAGAATGATAGACTTGTTGAAGAAACCCTTCTCTGAGGTTCTTCCTTTGAAGAACAGAATTATTTGAACATGCAAATTCTGCTCTGTGTGAATTAAAAAAAAAAAAAAAAAAAACCACAACGAAAGATCCTAAGATTGTCAAATCACATTATAATCTCACCACATATAACATTCCTCAGCCTCCATAATATAAAGTGCTTTCACTAACTATCTCATTTTAACTCTTTCAAAACATAGTTCATAACAATAATATTATCAATGCCTCCATTTTTGTTGATGTGTAAATTGAAGATCAGAGATGTTAAGGGGTATTTTCCATAGTTACATAGCAAATCAAGGATAAAGTCCAGACCAGGTCGCAAACTATCTGATGCCAAGTTCATGGTCATAGTCTTCACCTATGCTCTTCTAGAGTGAAAACCTTCGCCAACACTGCAGAATCCCATGGAAGGTACATGGAAGAAATAATTCTGGGAGGTTTACTTTTTATTTCCTCTCAAATTGTGTAAGAAGCTTCCTGTTCTGGCTCCTTGTTGGACTGTTCTGTCTATAAAGCCCAATAAAAATGTTGGAAATTACTCTCCTTTCCCATAATGTGGGCCTTTTCTTGCCAGTGTGTGGAAGGCAATGATGGATTTTCCATACACTTTGTAAATTGTCACCCCCTTGTTATTTTGTTTTCTAAAATCTATTTACATTCCTTGGCTTTATGTTAAGCTTGGGTTGTTAACTCACACATTTATTCTAAACTTAATTGAATTTTTATTACTTATGATAAAATTGGTGCTTTGCATTTTGCACAATATTTCTCTGCTTGGGCTTCATAAAGTACAGTTATACTTGAACCAGGGCCTGGGGCAATTAATTATGAAGGGAACAAAGATATTAATGTTTATCTGTAACAAATGAGAGGCTACATTTGCTTCCCTCAGTTGTCACAGCACAGCCTGGAATTTGATGCTTTTTCTTTTCCTTAAATCAGTAATTCCAATCAAGGGTTGCCACAGATAGATTGTGTAATATTAACAGACCTTCTAAATCAAGGTCTATGTGTTTATGCATATATGTGTATACACGTATATGCATGCCCATATATATAGATATGCATACAAACATGTGTATACATATATGCACATATATATGTTCATATATATGTACACACACATATATGAAGTGTTTTGCACTGTTGTTTTTTTTTCATTAGATCCACTACCCACTGATCTTGTGAAGTAAGGAGACTCAGTATATAGTCTCTTAGTTTTAAAGCTAAAGAAACTAAAGCCTGGCAATTTTAAGCAACTTACCCAGGATCACAAAACTAGTTCGTGGCAAAGCTGGGGCTCACACCCATGTATCTCACTGATCTGTCCACAAAAACTGAGTGTCAGGAGTTGATGGTAACAGACCCATGTAGTTTGGGCTTACTTTGCACCAGGCACTTTGATTGCATTATCTCATTTATTCCTCCAACAGCCCAATGGAGTAGATATAAATCCATCTAATACAGAAAAAAAAAAAAAACTATGACAGAGTCAAAAAACAAAACAAAATAACAATTAAAACAAAAACTCAGACCGGGAAACTTTAGGTAACTTGTCCACATAACTTCTAAATGGCAGTGCAGTGCTTCACCCCATGTCTTCTAATTCCTATTTCAGTGCCCCCAGCCTCATCATGATGTTTTTCCTCCCTGATAAGAATAAGGAAAAAAGGGTTTAGTTAGTGAATATCAAATAAATATTACTTGAGATATAAATATCTGCTTGTATAATTGTTCACTCCCCTTTATTTCACATTCCTAAGCCCCACCTCCATCCAGTTAATCAAAAATCGTTGCATTGGCTGTGGGGGAGGGATATAGAACAGGATGCATGAGAACAATAACGTGGTCTACACTGAGAGTCTGGTACATGAAGTTTTAAAATTCCTGGTTACCATGTTTCATGAAACATATTCATTTTCCACTTACAGTTCCATATAGGTTTAGATTAATTAAAATTATTAAACACCCATAATGAGTGAAATGCTTTTATGTGTACTATTATATTTAATTGTCTCAATAATTCTATATGGAGGATGTTTTTTATTCTGCTTTTGCAAAAGAAATCGTGGCTTAAAGCGTGTAAGTGCCTGTTGAAATCCCATCGCTGGTGAATGGTAGACCTCAGTGTCAAATACCAGCCTTCTGATTCAAGGCCCAGTGCTTCTTTATCCACTGTGTTCTCCACAGTGCCTAAGGTTAGCACACCTTTGAAGAAGGGTGAGTCACCTCTGCCACCCACCTTAGCTATTATAATTCTTATTGGACGTTCCCTTCCTGAGTTCCTATAATGGTCACTATGTCTGTAGGTCAGCTGTGCTCCTGTTGCCTTTCTAACTCAGATCTACTCTAACTCAGGGTCAAGTGCCCACGTTTGCATTTACATTGTTATTTGGCAGGTTCTAGGGACATGGAAGTGGGGCACCATCCTTGGTGCTGCTGGTTATTTGGGAGCTGGCCCCAGTCGTGATTATGAGAAAGACTCAGCCTTTGACTATGGTGGAGCAACCCAAAGTTTTGAGATGCGTAACTGAAAGGTAGGAAAAGAGACTGGGGTAGGCTGTTTAGTCTTTCACAGCCCAGCGAGAGATTAAGACAAAACCAAGTTTTGGAAGGTCAAATATATATAAAGTTATGGGTAAAGATATCAGAACTGCTGGTAAATCAGAGAAAAGTACTGTTTCAGTCTCATCAAGCCCTGTGAAAGCAGCTGTGAAGCACCGCTCCTTTCTTAAAACCCTGGGCTGTAACAGTTGATGCAGCTCTACAATATTACAGGATAATTTTCCTCCATCAAAGTTCCGTCAATGTTGGAATTAGTGGGCGTGCCATTATTAACCTCTCACCTTTTAGTTCCAAATCCTTTCCTGCTCTGTTCTGTGATGCTGTGGCTGGGTCTTGCTCAAACCCAGTTCTCTTTGGCCAGGTTCTTCTCTGTTAGGTTTTTGCCAACAGGGGGTGCTAGAGAGAGAGTAGAAGGCAGGAAGCAGGAGAAAGGAATTGATCCTTTCAGTTTTGCATCCAGGTTTTGTGCCTCCTCAGCAGCAGCTCTTACTCCATCCAGCAAGCAGCAGTTGGGCCCCTTTTCAGCAGCCTCAGAACCAGCCTTCATGGTGCCGCATCAGAGACATCAGTAGCAGCTGAGCCACACAACCTCCTCAGAGGTCTGAGTTACAGCCCCTCCTCTGAGCGTCTAAGGTACCAGTGCCAATGGGAAGCACCTTCTCTTGAGAGGTATGGTCCCAGATCTTCAAGAACCCCTCCTCCTGCCTTCTAGGTTCTGATAACCCCAACACCTTTGCTTTGTCTCCCCAATCATAGTGGTGATATCTGCTTCAGTTACTCTCTCTATTAAGTTAGTGTTTCCTGTCTCCAAACCCTGTTTCACCCATCCTTGACATTAAATTCTCTCTGAAAAATAACTATTGGTTTTGTGTGCCTGACCAGGACCCTGCTTAGTTCACTGGGTCTGCAGTAGCTAGTTTGGGTTTCCACTCGGGTAGCCAGAACTGTCTTCTGCTCCATGGGGGACGGGTTAGGTTGAGGTTCTAAAGTTCCCTCACGTCTAGTTACCTTCACTTTAAGTTAGTTCATTGCTTTCCCCCCGGGGGATAAGGCATCTATCTCCACGCTGACTCAAGGTTGCACCCTGCTGGTTGAAAGTAGATAGATGGTAGCAGGTGATGTAAGGAGGCCCTCCTGACAGAGTTCAGCCGCCAATCTGGATCAGAAGCAGTCTCTGAACCATTACAGAACCTACTTCCTTATACCAATGAGCCTATCCAAGCTTTCCATCATTTGGTTTTTTTGTCTCTATCACCCTGATTCTCCTTAAGGGTCACTGTAGTTCATATATTTTAAAATCCATTTTCTTTGAAGATGTTACGAAACTCCTGAAGGTAAATGAGAAGTTTTGGGGCGTGGCCCTCATGATCTGCTTGATAAAGAGCCCCATTCCCTTTCTTTGGTGAGTGAGGACTGTGGAACAGCTAACTCAACGAGTTATTGATTCAAATGACTCCAGGTGTCTGAAAATTATTAGGGCAGCACCCCCACAATCACCACCACCTCCTTCTGAATTCAGTTATGCAAGAGGAGAAAACAGAGCTCATTCTGATCATTTTCTTTCTCACAAAAAAAATCTGAAGTGATGATGGAGGGATGCCAGTCTGTTTCCCATTTAATGGGAGGGATAGAGAGAAACAGCCACGAAGCAGTCTTATTTTATTTTGAGAGAGGTTAGTGACTTGAAATGAAGAGAATGCTCGTTTTAAATAGCTGATCATTTAAAATATATTTAAGATTTCATTCCCATCCATTTAAAACTCCATTTTCCTAAAGACGTAATAACTTACGGAAGATTTTTTAAAATGTGTTTTCATGTGTAATATTTATGTCCTTACCCCTCCCAAGCAGAAACTCAGCATAAAGTAATATCAGCTCATAAGCATTTTAAAGTGTCATTAAGAGGAAGTATTTGAATTAGTGAGATGAAAACCATCACTTCATTAGAAGTTTATGTGATATTTGCCACAAGCTTGATGTTTTATAGTACCTGACAATGGCACCTTTATATTTTTGTAATGAAGGCGCTAGTCTTACAACCCCCTTTGGTCTCAACTGCTGTTAACTCTGTCATAGGGTTATGGCTTCTCATACCTCTCCTATTCTTAGCAGGAGGTTCTTTTTGATTTAATGAGTTTTCTCCTCTGTCTAGCAGCAATCAGAGAACGGATGCAGAACTTTTTGGGTTTCTTACCATGGTAACTCAACTCCTGCTTTATTAAATCCACACAGCAGTATCAGGGGAAAAAACTCTGCTGTTGAAGTTCGATAAAAATCTGAAAAATCCTATTTGCAGGAGAAGAGAAGCTCACTGTGGAGACCTCTACAGCAGGGTCCCATCCTCTCTGTTGATTTAGAAACGGGATTCATTTTAGAGCCTACCTGTTGCACCATCCCTCGCTTATTGAACACCTTCAATGCTTTGAATTAAAGGCATGTTTTCCACACAAGCATTTAATGATTAATACTGTGGGGTGGAGAGAGGAGACAGGTACTGTTTGCCTGTTCACCTTCAGTGCTGGTGAATGTACACCTACAGCTGAGAGTGTGGCCAAGAAATGACTCTAAATAAGTGTGCGTGGAAGAAACATGGACGTGAGGCACTTGAGCTTGAGACATCTCCTGGAGGCATGAAGGACCCCATATCAGGCTCTTGGCAATGTGATCAGTGTCAAGGGTGGGAAAGGAAGGAGGAAGGGCCCTGGACTTGGGGGAGGCAGACTGCATCAGATTTACTCTTGACCTGGACCTCCAAATATTTGGGGTAGGTCTGTTTGCCACACTCACTACTTGTGATTTTCCTAGTAAATACATGGGAGATACTGCTCTATAATCCAGCGTGTAGAAAACGCTGAGTAGTGAACCAGAATTTCAAGAGAAAAATAAAAAGTGAAATGTAATACTTGTCATTGTGATGCTAATCATTGGGGAAGCCAAGTGAATTATTAAATTATTGGGCAAATAATTTGAAAACCTAATGCATTAGTTACTAACTCCGAAATTATACAGGCTGAGATGGGAGCAGACTGTTGTCCTAATTAAAGCCTTTCTTTAAGCTGGAGAGCTATTATGGAACTAAAATCCTCTCGATTGATTTGTAACTGCTACCTGAAGTTACTGCAGTTGGCTTAAGAAGAGGAGAGGATTCTTGTTCGTATAAAACTTCACTGAAAAAATGTTTAATGTAAAAGAAACGCACACCACAAAACCACACACACACACACACACACACACACACACACACACACAAATGGTGGGGTGGAGTTGAAAGTGCACTGGATAAAAAGCAGAAAATCTGAAAAAAGCATCTTCCACTAAGTTGTATGGATTTGGAGAACATATTTATTTTCTGTGTTTCAGCTACTGCAATGTGTTACTTGGTAACAACAAAAAGAATGATGGGGATGGACGGCTGTTGGAGGAGGTCATTGACCATAGAGCTGGACCAGGGAAATCAGAGGCTCCTCACCCTCTCCCCTGTCCATGGAATGGAAGTTCCACACACCACTCCCACTCTAGGATTCATTTCAAGGGTGCAGTCTTGAGAGAATAAGGTGTTGTTGAGACCATCTGGGTGGTATACATGACTGAAAACAGTGAGGGCCTCTATTAAAATGTTAAGATTCTGGCAAGAGGGTGAAGAAATCTACTGGTCCTGTGGTCGCCCAGGACAAGCCTCATATGTAAGTTCCCTTGTTTATTAAAACTGCCACCTACCAATCTGCCTCTTTCCTAGGTCTCTTCTTGCCCTCCATGTATGGGGGCCAGTTTTCGAACCAACAAAGGTTTAAAAATAAGTCATCAGGAAGGTTGGAGTCAAGTTCTGCCTCTGCCTCTATTTCTGTCTGTATTTGAACTTGGACACATCATTTACTCTCACCTTAAGCCTTCATCTTCTCACCTGAAAATGAAGGGGATTAGACTAGATTAGTCCTGAAATTATATTAATGTGTATTTGAAATATACTATGAAGCATCTATCACATAACCATGACAAAAATGCAAGAAAGAACAACCAAAGTGTCCTTCAATAGATGATTGGATAAAGATGTGGTATATATATACAATGGTATACTACTCTGCCATAAGAAAAGATGAAATACTGCCATTTGTGACAACATGGATGGACCTTGAGGTTATTGTGCTAAGCAAAATAAGTCAGACAGATAACGTTGAGAACCATATGACTTCACTCATATGTGGAATATAAAACTGAAAGCAACAAACAAGACAAACACACAAACAAAAAATCATAGACACAAACAACAATTTAGTGGTTACCAGAGGGTAGGTGGGGTGGGGAGTGGTAGAAGAGGGTAAAGGGGATCAAATATATGGTGCTAGAAGGAGAACTGACTCTGGGTGGTGAGCACACAATGTGATACATAGATGATGTATTATATAGAATTGTACACTTGAAACCTATATTATTTTACTAACCACTATTACCCTAATACATTTAATTTTTAAAACATTTAAAATGTAAGAAACATTTTAATTTAAATAAACAAGCAAATATACCCATTCAGTTTTTTGAGCAATCATTTACAGAATGTCTGCTATTTATTGGTGGCAAATAAGTCTTGAGTTCAGAAGGCTAGATAGTTGAGAGATGAACTGTGATGAAAAGAAGAAAGGTATAGCATGGGTTTCACTAACTTCCAAACCAATGCCCAAATCATTAGCCAAAATACCATAATGTTAGTATCATTTCCTAGTCATTAATCACTTGCCAAAATTTAAACAGTAAATAAGGCATACCATTTTATAGGAATAAAATGGCTGCTATGTCCTTTAAAAAATACAATTCCCTTTGTTAGTTATAAATTCTAATATGGAGGAGAAGAAATCCTATTTCAAAAATATAATGAGCACTGGTGGTAACTATTCTGATGTCAAAAAGAGGAAAAGAACCTATTTTGGTAGTCGCTGCTATTTGACCATCCTCACATTCTAGGTCTAGAGATGTGAAGTACTTTCAGTCAAATATATTAACATCTCTTGATTGACTCATTTACACAGAACAAGGTCTCCTGCCAATGTCTCAGATAACACTCATGAACTCACTGTTGAAAAACATAAGGTATATTATTGAATAGTCTTGAACAATAGCAAGCTTTTCTTTTTACAATTACTCCACAAGAAGTTTCATTGATCTACATTTGGCATTTTTCATGTAATCGAAATATCTACCTGCTTGTGGTAGGTGGAATAGTGCCTGCCCTCCACAGACATCCACACTCTAATCTCTAGAACCTGTGACTATGTTCCTTACGTGGCAAAAGGGATTCTGCAGATGCGATTCAATTAAGGATTTTGAGGTAGGCAGTTATCCAAGGGGCCCAATGTCATCATAGTGTCTTTATAAAGAAAAAATGAAAAATAAAGGCAGTTAGGGAGTCAAAGAAGATGTGATGAAGAAAGCAGAAATTAGAGTAAAACCGTTGTTGAAAGGGAGCCATGAGCAAAAGAATGTCGATAACTTCTCGAAACTGGAAAAGGCAAGGGACGAATTCTCCCCTGGAGCCTCCAGAAAGAATGCAGCCCTACAGACACAATGATATTAGTCCCATGGGACTCCTTTCAGACTCTGACCCCCAAAACTGTAAGATTAAAAGTTTGTGTTGTTTTAAACCACTAAATTTATAATATTTTGTCACAGCAGCAACAGGAAACACATACACTGCATGCTGGATAGCAGAATCCTAGTCCCCCTTTGAGGTTCTTCCCTCCCACTAACTCCCAAGGAAAGATGACTCATCTGCTCACAGTCTGGGTCACCCACCATGGTCTTCACCATCACCACCACCTCTTTCTTCCAAACAGCTCTCTGTTCTGCAATGGTCTGCCCTTTGTGTCACTGCCCATCACACTCTGCAGTTTGGGGTATCACCAACAGCTTGCTCCTGCTGCTTCTACCATCTGCACATTGGTTTTGGAACTGCTGCAATCCCCCTTACTATTGTAGCCCAAGTGTTGACACAAATTTTCCCACAGTATGTTACAGTGTTTATCAGTAGTCATCTGAAGAGACAGCAGGAAGGAAAAACATTCAGAGATTAACTTTTAGCTGGTTACTAGATATGAGTACTCCCAGATAACTGAATTACATGCCAATCTGATTGGTGTGTGTTCCTGCCTTACTATACAGCTTCTTCCCTGTCTAGCTCACAGCCCACATCTCAGTGGTGGAATCCGGCTTTCCCCTCACCATTAAACATGCTCCTGAATGATTCCTTTGCCTCTCATCCTAACTCAGTGAAAAAAGGAAGTACTCCTTGCCCAGCTCCACTCTTAAGTTTCATCTTTCAAGTCTTCGTTTCTGTTCCAGGATCTGCCTCTCTTTAGGAATGACTGATTGGATAATTTCCACTACCTTCAACGGAAATCTCCCCATTCAATAATAGGGGAGCATATCCTATGTTCCTATCAACATAATTACATTACAATATAATAGTCCAATACCTGTAAGACAGATAAAGATACAGATATAACATCAGAGCTACTTCTTTACATGACAGCTTCCAAATTAAAGAAAGAACAATTGAGAAAGAGAAGGTGGATAAGGAACCCAGAGGATTTCAATATTGTCCTCTTGTGGATGTGGAATTGTAGTCCCCTGCTTTTTGTGGGGCAGTTGGATTTGGCTGTCACACTTAGGCTCAGCCAAGATGTTCTGTTATACGAGGTTTGACAAGTTCGGGGACTTGTTGCAACAATGTTGCTAACCTTTTTTTGACATCAGAGGGATTATTCATTATGAATTTGTACCAACTGGACAAACAGTTAACTATGTTTACTATTTGGAAGTGCTGAAAAGGCTGCGTGAGAAAGTTAGATGACCTGAACTTCTTGCCAACAATTCATAGCTCTTGCATCACGACAATGCTCCAGCTCACAGTGCTGTCTATAAAGGAATTTTTAGTCAGTAAACAAATAACTGTAGTGGAACACCCTCCCTACTCACCTGATCTTCCCCCAATGACTTCTTTCTTTACCCAAAGATAAAGGAAATACTGAAAGGAAGACATTTTGATGACATTCAGGACATCAAGGGTAATACTACGACAGCTCTGATGGCCATTCCAGAAAGAGTTCCAAAATTGTTTTGAAGGGTGGACTAGACACTGGCATCGGTATATAGCTTCCCAAGGGGAGTACTTCAAAGGTGACCGTAGTGATATTCAGCAGAGGTATGTAGCACTTTTTCTAGGATGAGTTTGCAAACTTACATACTTGGCTGAGTTTATAGTAGAAAAATGTAGAGTAGAAAAGAGACAAAAGATGAGGGCAGATGTAATAGAGAAGGATTCTTTGTAATTAATATGTAAGTACGAACTCAATTAAAATATGAAAAAATGCTAAGAATAAGTATTTCCTAGCTTCACAGAGTTTTTTTTAGCCATTTCTTTTGTTTGCTTGTTTTGTGGATTAAAAACAAAAAACAAATAAAGTGTGAAGATAAAAGGTTTCTACCTACTACATGTTTTTATTGCGTTGTTTTCTGGATTAAGATAGAGATTTTCTTAGAAAACACGTAAGTTAAGCCTAAAAATGACTTGACAAAACAGTAGGTTTTTTTTCTTTTAGAAAATGCTAATATAGAAGCTCAATATTGAGGGGCTGTCGTGTTCAGTGCTGTATGTCAAAAACAGAATTAGCACCCAGCAGGCACTCAGATTCTTTCATTAGAAATGCCTTTGATTACGTGTAAACTTGTAATTCCCAGTGATCTTTTCTTTCTCCCATTTCTACCATCGTTAAATTCTAAATTGCATAATCTACCATTACATTTCATCCTGCCTTTAATTGACTTCTAGCTGTGTCATGTGTGGACTTAGTCTCTATGAAAGCACAAAATTACCTACCCAAGACGATACGTCTCATTTTACAAAGCACGAGGGGAGATGGTGTAGCATAGCTTCTGAGTTTGGAATGCCTGGCTGTGATCTCTATGCTACTAATTAGTAGCTGTGAGGACTTAGGCAAATAACTATTCTGGGCCTCTGTTTTATCATCTGTAAAATGGAAGTCATGCTATTTCTCTCATATGGATGTCATGATGATTAAATAAGATAATTCAGGTAAGGGATTTGGCAATACCTGGCACATAGAAAATAATACATGCATACAATTATTTTTACTTAATCAAATACTATCATGAATTGAAAGTTTTTGTTTATTTTTTTGTTGTTTTTAAATTGAAAGTACTTGGTGGCAGAGAATGAATATTTTTGAGAGGGTCGAAGGCAAGTGTACTGGCTGAAAAATTAAGTATTATTTTACTGGCATTGGCTATTAAGGCAAAATGTAGAGGGGATATCGTCTGTAAGCTTTTTGAAAGCAAGGATTACAGGTTTTCAATTACAAAACTCCAGCATCTTGCCACAGTGCTTGACAAACATAAGGCACACATTTAATATTTGCATAACTCATTAATAAATGAGTCCTGGTATAAAAATCCAGGCACCCTGCTTCTGCTTCCAGAGAGAGCTCTCCTGCTGGCCCCAAAGTCTGCTCCCAAATGCAGGAGGTAGGTCACTGTCCTTGGTTCCAGTACCTCCTTAGGATGGAATCTGTTCATCTCTGGCAAACTGCTGTCTTCTCTCCCTTCAAAAAGCCCTTTCGTGCGGTGGGTTTTCAAGGCACGGAGACAAACATCCCCACTCCCCATATGTTCCCCAAATGGGCTACTTCTCACTATCTCCATTCTTATAATGTTCTGAGGTCTCAATGTCGTTCCTGCTGAGCCTCGAGCTCTCCCCTTAAGAATCCCAGTCTTTCTTCGTCTGGGCCTAGATTTTCAGTATGTTGACCACCTGGAGTGCTTGGCTGTCATTCCAGAGAACACATCCCTGGGCCACACCTCCTTCTTAAAGAGGAGGCAAGTCCGCCGGCAGTTCTTTTTTCGAATCTCCGGAGGGAGGGAGGCTGGAGGATTCCACAGCCACGGCTCCCAAAATCTGTCCAGCCCAGGAAGCTCCTGCTGTCCGGCTCTGCTCCCTGTCACATTTCCCCGCCGCCTCCCGCCACTCTACAAAAAGACCCGCCAGATTCCTGGGCGGTTGGAGTCAGTTGGCGAATCCTGGGGAACGCTGCAGTGTAACTCCTTTGGCTCTCACGCCGCACCCTCCGATGCTACACAGCCTGGAAGACTCGCTCAACTGACTGTGCGGATGAACGGTCCTCTCTTCCTTCTCCCTCTCCACTCATCCACCCTTTATGCGGTTATTAGACCGAGACTCACACTGCAATGGCTTCTAAACATCAAAAATAAAAATGTGCAAACAAAATCCCCTGCGGGTTCTGTGTGTGTGTGTGTGTTGTGTGTGTGTCCATCCGCACTTGTGCAAAATCTCCAAACGTCACAGTTTGCATTCCGGACAAGCGCGCCGAGACCTCCGAGATCTTCCCAGGGATTCCCCGACCCTGGCCCCGCTGCTTTAGCACACCCAAAGAGGTAGGTCTGGGGCTTTCTCAAACCGCCGCTGCAGCGAAAGAGGCGATACAAATCTGCTGCGATTTCCCGTTTCTTCTTTGGCTCCCAGCCTTCTTCTCAGGCGAAGAGTCCCGAGCGCCAGGTTTCCTGCCAATTGCCCCGCATTCTGCATTGCAAGCCGCTGACCAGGTGCAAGTGCCTCCCTGGCCTCATACAGCCGCTTCTCTCGAGACCAGCGGACCCGCGGGGCTCAGACCTCCGCCTGGGCGGTGGGTGGTGCTCCCGCCGCCCCCACCTTCCCCTGAGGCCCTAGGAAGCTGCGCGCTGGGCGTGTGTGCGCGCGCGCGTGGAACTGGTAGGGAAACCTTCAGTAGAAGCAGATGAGTGTCGCGGGCAGAGTATTCTGGAGCCCAGCAAAAGCCTCCAAAGCACTTGAGCTTCCCCAAAGAAAAACAGACTAAAAGAAATAAAAGAAGGGAAGGCGGTTCCCCCTAAAGCCCGGGTTTCCAATAGTCCCGGAGCTGGGCAGAGGCTCAGTTGGACGCTGCCGCTGCTCGCACCCGGAGTTGGACAGACGCTCTTTTCCCCCTTTCCGGAGGAGGGAAGTGAGGGACTTGCAGGAAAGAGTTGCACCAGCTCTAGGAACCTGCAGAGAGGAGAACTCTGGGGTAAGTAATGTTCTGGCACCGGAACGGAAAGGGGGAAGGGGGAGGGAGGGGGCAGGAGAGGGAAGAGAGGGAGAGGGCAGAGAATGAATTATGGAACAAAAAATCCGCAGCAAAGGGAGAGCGCAGCACGGCGCTCCCGGGACGCCTCCTGCCTGAGGCTCCCGCGCCGAATCGGTTGGCGCGAAGTTCTATTTGAGGAGAAGAGAAACTCCCCTAATCCCCGAGGGTGACAGAGGCAGCCGGGGCGGGGCGGAGTCGGAGCCGGGCTAGGGCCCAGGCGGCTGCCGCGGTGGCCCGAAGCTCCGATGCCCAGCGCTCGCGTCCTCCTAATGGCCGCGTGGAGGCTCGCCTCCTCACCCAGGCCTCCCGCCTCCGCCCTCGGGAGCGGGCGGCTGGGCTCCCGTTGGGGCTCCGGCAGCGGCGAGGACGCTCACCTGTCCAAGCCTCCCCCTCCTCCCCTTCGCATCCCCACCTGCCCTCCTCCTCCCCTCCGAATCAGGAAGCGTCGGGATCCGTAGGCGAGGAAATAACGACCCCTGCAGTTGCATTGCGGAAAATCTCGGCGGCGGCGGCGGCGGCGCCGCTAGTTGCGGGCGATGGAAGCGAGGGTTCTGGGGAGCCCAGGAAAATAGCAGAGGAACCGAAAGCGCCCGCGCGACGTGGGGAGCCCGTGGGTCTCTGACGCGCCCGGGTCGCGGGGTCCCGGCAGTTCCCGCTTGGCGCTCTGGACGCACCGCCCTGGCTGGGCTCGGAGGCGGCGGACTTGGGAGCAGGGAGGGTCAGTGGAGGCTGCCGGCGGCCGGCGTTTTCGGGCAATAATCCCTGCCTTTCTTTCTGTGTCTCTCTGTCTGCTGCGTCTCCTCCTATTCCCCGACACCCAGAAGCAGGAGAACGGCCCCAGAGAGGAGCAGCCACCCTCTGACCATGCCCCGGTGAGGGGGGAGGACTTCGAGGGCAACTTGTCGCGGACTGCTTAGGCTCAGCCAGCGAGCTGCGAGCTGCCGGGGTCCGGAACTACGCGGCGCGGCCCGGCGGGGGGCTATCGTCTATGTCTTCTTGGGGCGCCCGGTGGATCGGGGTCTCGTTTTTGCGGAAAGAGCCCAAGTCTAGTGGCTTCAGTTGGCTGCTGCCGCCACTGCTAGTGCTGTTTCCGCCGCTCAAGAGAGGAGCAGAGCCCGGCGAGCGGGGAGACCTCCGGGGCAGCGAGGCATCGGACATGTGTCAGCACATCTGGGGCGCACATCCGTCGAGCCCAAGGGGAGATTTGCTGGAACAATTCAAACTGCGATATTGATCTTGGGGGTGACTGTGCCTGGCCGGCTCTCGGGTGGGAGTGTGAGTGTACGCTCGCTCGGAAGTGTGTGCGTGTGTGTATGTGTGTGTGCCGTGTCGGGCTCCCCCCTGCCCCCCCTGTTTTCCCGTCGAGTGATGCACTTGGAATGAGAATCAGAGGATGGAAATAGTCTGGGAGGTGCTTTTTCTTCTTCAAGCCAATTTCATCGTCTGCATATCAGGTATGGGGCGCGCTGGAGTCGCGGTGGGTTTGTGTTATGTTGTTTGGAATGTATGGGGTTTTATTGTATGCAAGACACTCAAGTGGCCTCGCGGTGGGGGGAGGGGGGGTAACAGAGACCCTTTCGGCACTGTGGGTTTGCTGCCTTCAGTATTAAAAACCTTCTAAGCCCAAGGGTGTGTGTGTGTGTGTGTGTGTGTGTGTGTGTGTGTGTGTGTGTGTGTGTGTGTGTGTCGGGGTTAGAATCTGTATGGAGTCCTGGAACATAGAAGGGATAAGAGGTGAGAAAAAAAGAGGCAGATGGGTGTTGATTTTCAACTGCTTTCTTGCCGGGAACTCTGGCGCCGAAATCCGAGCCTTGGCAACCCCCATTCCCATCCTCTGGCTTTCAAAGTTCCCAAACTCGGTGGTTCCGGCTGGCAAAATGGAGGCAGAGCCCTGCCCTGGTATCTAGGCACTTTGAAGAGAATGCGGGAGAATGCAGGACTGGAGACTAACAGCAGGGACCAGAGGGACGTGGAGGTCCTTCGTGCGTTCCCCAAACCCATCAGAATGGTGCTGATGGTGTGAAACACGCTAGCCCACCCCCCTGCCCCCAAATAAATGCCAAATCCATATGAAACAACACAACCTCATCAATATCGCTTTAGATCATGGTCTTTCTTAATTCCCAGTGGCAAGGATGTGCTGGCTCAGTCCCCGACTTCAGGCTACTTGTGCCAGTCTGTGGTTTTAGCAGCTAATGGGAAGCCAGTTGAGGTGAATGAGGTAGGGCTTGTGCCTGCCTGCGCCTGTGTGTCTGTGTTGGGAGGGATTCTGATTTCCAAACAGTGTCTTCCTAGGTGCAGGGAGTTGGGGGTGTGGAAGGGAGCTGTGAAAAAAGGCCCCTGGATCAGCAGTATTCCCCAGTTGGGTGCTTCCTCCCTTTTCCCTTCACACCTGTCATTTAGGCACCCAGGGTAAGGCTCATTTGTGGTGCTCCCGTCTGCCTGCATTCCCGCTGCAGAATTGTGGACTCAGCCAACTTCCCATGAAGTCACCAGAAGAGGAGAGCAGGAACCCTGCCCCCATGAGCAGACACATTGGAGCAGCATTAGGGTGCCTGGACATGTTTCCTGCATCTTCCTTCAGCCCAGCCAACCCCCATGGTCTAAGCCACACCTGATTCTGGGTATTGAAAACCCTTGTCTGCCCTTACCCTAGACCCAGTTCCAAATACTACTATTCGATTTCAATGTGCTCATAGGGCAGGAATAGGAAATCTTTTGTTCAAAATCATTCTTCAGGGGGCTTGGCCACCCTGCTAAGAAATTTGCCTCTGTAATACTTTAGAGATACATTATATCCCTGGCAGATAGAAAAAGTGTCCTAAAATCGTCTAGTGGGACCTCTTTTACCCCATCCTACATCTAAAGGGAAAAATTCCCAGGTGACTTGCAAAGATGTATATCAGTCATGGATCTAGGAATGAACTGGGTGGCTTCTCACCAGGCCACATTTTATATCTTTCTCTTTTCCATGTCCATTTCGAATTCTCTAGTACCATAATGTTTCACTAGTTGTAAAATAGCCTTTCGCTACCTCTCCCCAGCATCATAATTTTCAAATGAGATAAACCATCTGAGTCCCTTTAAGATTTAGAAAGGGCTAACATCATTGAGGCCCTGGACCGCCCCCCCCCCCCCCAATCATCCTTTATTTCCAGCCCCTATCCTGTATTTGGTCAGGCCATCACAGGGGACCCAGGTGAGAATGGGTTTGTTCTTAGCCTCCAAAAGAGGCATTAGTGGGATACCTGTCACAGCTATGCTTGGTTTGGTGTATCAACAACTAAATTATATAAATAGAAGCATTAGTTGGGGGGGAGGGTTATTTCCAACCCAGGAGGGGTGCTATGGAGTACTTGGCCTTTCACATGTATTTACTAAATAATCATCATTGCTATGTACTGAGAGGATAAAGTGTAAGTGAAATTGCTAGCTATTAGCTAAACACAGAAAACTAGGCTAGCGTTCCAAATGCCTAGTTAGGATCTGCATTAATTTGCACTTTATGAAGACATTTCGGCAGAGATACACTATTGTGTACTGTATATTTACAGATGTACAAACTTTAAAAGGCTGTTCTTTCTCCAGGGCCAAGGTGGCCTCTGCCCTCCATAAACAGAACTACTCATTCAGTGTCACAATTCTGACTAGTAATGTAATTATGACTCCCAGTTTGGGGGATTCTGTTTTCCCATCTGGCAGCCTTAAGAGGTATAGGAATGTGAGGCACTGAGGTTGAATAATTGTGTCTCAGGGGAAGTTTAGTAGGTCTTTCATTTCTGTTTCCATGATTTGCAGTTTTAATTTACTCACGGCTGAGCTATACCAAAAGCAGCATAACCCTTGATCATAGAACTTACTAAATCTTAAATTAAAAAAAAAAAAAAAGTAAACTATAATGCTTCTCTATCATCTTGGGATGAATTGCCCCACCCAGGAAATGGGTACTAACTATTCCTCCTGAGTTACCAGGCATCAATGAGTGATGCATTGGCTGGTAGGGTTGGCTTTATGATTGAGGAATACCAGACTAGAAAAAGCCAGCAAAAGTCTGCAGTGAAAACATTTTGCAGAAGGAAAATTTTGGTGGTAGATCTGGCCTGCAGAAGGTATTCTGATTGAATTTCAGTTGGTAACATTTGTTTTCAGAAACACCCTGGCGCTTTGTAGCTTAGTGTTTTGTTAATCAAAGGTACCTACCCTTACCCCACCTCACCCCCCAAATTAGAAGTATATCCAAGGAGTTTTCTAGTTTTCTCCCTGGGTCTGTGTAGATGCATTCCTTAAAATACAGAGACTGGGACTTGGTATGTTTGATGGCTCTGCAGTAATCATTTGGTTGTGACAAAGGTATGATACTTCCCAAGGTTGTTGCTTCTACAGGGTAATTGTAAGGAACAAAACACTCTTTGTAAAATACCTAGCACAGTGTGTAGCATGCAGTAACCATTGGCCACAAATGCAACTGGGGGTCTGCTTGTCCAGGTCTAGCCAGCTGCTAAGGAGGTAGTATGTGTGCCTTCCATTTGAGAGATCCTATCAATTTTGGCTACTTAAGGACAACACAGCTAGGCTGACGAAGGAATGCCACGATCTGGGAGTTCTTGCAGCTCTACATTAGTTGCAGATCTCATTTTCTAAAAATGTAAGGCAGCCAAGCTCTGTGTGTATGTGTGTGTGTGGTGGGGGGGAGCAGGCAAGGGACAGAGGGAGAGAGGAAGGGAGAGAGGGAGGGGGAGAGGGAGAGGGAGAGGGAGAGGAAGAGGCAGAGGGAGAGAGGGAGAGGGAGAGAGACCAGGATGATGTTTCCCTGTACTAGCAAGAGCACCATTCCATTCTTACAAAAGCAGCTCAGATCAGTGAGAATGAATGCTTAGCAGCACCAGGAGAGAATTTCCTGATTTAAAAACAGCTGTCTGATTTAATTTACACAACTCATTCTACTTCCCTATATGTAACTTTGCTTCTTTGTCAGTTTATTCATAATAATAACAGCAACAACACTTAGAATTATGTGGTGCTTTCACATCTATTACATAATATTGCACATAGTTTAACTCATCTATTCTTAGAATTCGTAGGTTAATTTTATATGTTAGGCAACCAAAGCCCACAGAGGTTCAGCCTGGAGGATTCACAGGCAGATCTGAGTCAGAATTCAGTATATCATTTATGTTTTGGTTCAAATTTTGTTTCAAATGTTTTTATTTGGTGTTTTGTGTGTGTGTGTGTGTGTCTCCAAAAGAAAGAATAAATTGTGTTAGAGGGGTGTAAGTCTTAGAGAGTTTGGAAGTGGAAGTTTTGCATGATTGCAGTTTAGAGCTAGAGTTAAGGTAGCATTTGACTCTGTCAGTCAAACAGAGGAGACCCCAGTTTACCCAAGTTTGTCCACAGCACCTTATGATAAGCAATCCCTACAAGCAAGGAATTTTTCATACAGTCTTTTCCTTCTCTGAAAATTGAAATGGTTTAACATCAGCTTCTTTACACGTAGAAAGGGGATAATAAGTACATACCCCACACATTTGTTGTGTGGATTAAATGAGATAATGTTTTTCAGTGATTTTCTCTTTGTACAGTATTTGAGGCGTAGTAAGCTTGCAATAATGTAATTATCTTTTTCTGACAAATCTGGCATTGCACCAGTTTGTGAGGCCATGATGGGAGAGAGCCTTTACCTTCCTTCCCTTCAATGTGTTTAAAAGCAAAACCAAACGCAATCAGCAGGCACATTTCATGACATTGAACATGAATCCTACTTTCAAGGAGGCCTTGACTTAACAACTTTGAAATGTCTCTTTATTTTGTTTCTCATGTAAATGAGACTGGCAGCATTAGGTATTGGTACACAGTCATGAATGACACCCACCTCATGCCCGTGAGCCCAATATTGAGGTGAGGCTTGCGAGGTTGAATAAATCACCTGGGAACAATGTAGTGCTTATTACCCAGGGGAGCAACAGAATGTTCCTCTTTCTGCTTATAAATTATTACTTGGTATAGAACCCAAGTTTAAAGTGCTTCCAAAATGGCACACTGCAGATGCTGTCAGTATGGCTTGAAATAGAACATTTCATTTAAATAAAACAGCTGCAATCCAACAAAGAACACTTACCTGATGACCTTATTAGCAGTATGGTTTCTTTAAATCCAGTATCCCAGGTGATGTCATATACCCAGTCACTGACAGATGCCATCATCACAGAGGAGACTCGCCTGGCAATGAGATGAGAGTCTTCCTGAGTAATAGGAAATCCCTGGGGGAAAGAGAAATGTTAATGGGAAGAAACACTTTCTTGGGTGGGGAGGCAGGAGTGAATTGTCACTCTAGGTAGTCAGTGTCTAATATCCCAACTTGTCACCTTAATTAAGCAGTTCGTATTTGGACCTAAAGTTTAGGTTAAGAAGAGATCCTGGCACTGTAAAAGTATATATGGTAGCAAGCCATTGTAGAATCAGTATGGAAGTTGGAAGACCCAGCCTGCTGTCGAACTTAATTATAGAGATGACTTTGGGCAATTCTTTTACCCTCTTAGTGTCTAGTTTCCTCATCTGTTAAATGAATATTAAATCACCTTTGCCTCTTTCAAAGATGTGTTTATCACATGATGGAATAATCCATGCTTAAGATACAGCTGTAAAATCAAAGTCGAGATACATGCACACAATGTAGTGTGATGTAAAATAATATGAATAATGTTTAATTGTTAAGATATAGTTAAAAGAGTAAAATTGTAATGCACAAAATGTCTCATGAGGTAAGACAATAAGAATAATGTCTAATTGTTTGATAAAGGGCATAAATGCTATAGAAAAGAGAAGTCCAGACATAAGGGAAAAGAAAACTATTTGGTAGATGTTGGAGGTTGGGGTAGAAGAGATGGAGGGGACCATTTCATCAAAAGGAGAGGGCTAGGAATGAGATGTACAGTGACAACTGTCCCAGTTGGAATAAAAGGTTCGCGGTGGGAGATACTGGAAAGTTGGGATGAGCCCACTTAGGGGGCTGTTGAATTGAGAGAATACAGAACTTCCTAATATATTTAATTTCTTGGTAATTTTAATTTTTTCTTCGCATAGATCTTTGTATTGATTCAATGGACTGAACTTGGTTAAAATTTGTCTGAGATTCTAACATTTCTTTGGATTTTAAATTTGTGTAGAATGTCTCTAACTACCGCTGTCCTTTGCATAGAACGTCTCCAGCCTCTTTGGGATTGTAGACAGTTGAATTTTGAGGAGACTTCCGTTTTCTTTTCTGTAGAGTAGAGATGATACTTCCCAAGGTTGTTGAACCTCCGTGGTAATTGTAAGGAGTAACACACTATTCGTAAAATGCCTAGCATGGTGTCGGGAACACAGTAACTGCTGTTGAGATCACACATATCCTACGTGAGTTAGCACGGGCTTTGGGACCAAGAGAGGCCTATGTGTGCATCCTGCATTCCTGATTCGCTCTCTGTGTGGTCTTGGAGATGTTCTTTAAGTTGTCAGAGCCTCTGTGAAATCTGTAAGATAAATATTGAAGATAATGTACATCAGATCCTGCCAGAGTGCCTGGCATGAAGTGGTCACTCAGTGAATTGGAGCTGCTCCCATAAAATCATCACGGTCATGATCGTCATCAATACAGTGCTTGTTATGGACACTTTGAAACTGTTCTTGTCAATTCCAGTTAATTATTCAGTCATTTCTTCTTTGTCAACAAAATCGTATTGCCATCTAACTATGTGCCAGACATGGGACCCATAAAAATGAATACTACCTGGTCCTTAGTATTTATAAGATGGTACGTGTTATGTGCTAGAGGTGTATACAAAGTGCGATGGGAATACAAAGGGGGAGCAGTTAACTGTTGTTGGTGTGTGCAAGTGGGGAACGGGAAGGGTTTAGAGAGGAAAAAAACGTTTGAACTAGGCCTGGAAGGATACAAGACATTTCAAAAGAACAGGAAAAAGAAAAAAAAAGATATACCATGAGGCAAGAGTAGTATGTTCATAGACAAGCAGGGATGAAAAAAAACAAAGTAGCACAAGTATGGTGAGATGAGCATATGAAGTAGATGGATCGAATTAAGTGACTGGATATCTGGCTAGAAGAATAACCAAGGCCAGTATGAAGGGGCTTGAAAGCTAAGATAAGTTTAGACCATTACTTTTAGCATTACTTTTAGTTATGAGGAGCTAAGGTAGAGATAAGAAAAAATGACATATGTTTGTGTGCAATTTAATAAGATACTTTTATACTTTGATTGCAATAAGCAGTAATTTAGAAACCCAACTCCTGTCTTCTTGTTAACCTCTGTTCTTGCTCACAAAATCCATTTAACAAGATTGCCCTAATAGATGAATTAGGCCATTATGTGACATTCCGGCTGACAAACTTCAAAAAACAAAAAAAGAAAATTATCCTATCTCTTTACCCTAGTCTTTGAGATTTGGTATTTTCTTGTTGTGCAAGTGCAGAAGTCTCCAATTTTGTACTTGACTAATAATAACAACAACAATAACAATAATGGCGTTAGCATTCAATGAAAGCTAAGAGAAATGAATCACCCATACATGCATTTCTGTTGTGAATATCAATTCTGTGCCAAACAATAGATGCACTATTTTACATGACACAGATGCTTAAAGCACTGAAAAGCATTTTATGGCAGTTTTACCTTATTACATGCTGCACAACTCTTATTTCCAATAGACAACATGTTCACTTGGGAGAGTATACTCAAGATTCCCTAAATTACATATCCATTTTACCTTCTCAATGGTTACTACAGAAGGAATGTAGAGACCTAAAATGAAATGGCTTCCTTTGTCCACTTAACCACTCAACATTTAAGGAGGGTGTCCTATACAAACGGCACTGGGAATCCTACACGAGTGAGTGAGACACTGACTTTTCCCTCCAGGAATTAATAATCTAGTAAGAGACTGATCTTGAGCATATTAGTAGTTACAGCAGAATGTGATAAATATTGTAATGAAAAGAGATACAGACAGTGTTTGAATAGCATTGAGAAGGGAAGTCTGACTCATTCTGGAGGTGGGAGGGAGCACAGGAAGGAGAGGAAGCAGTGTTAGCTAGAAGGTGTTTGGCTGAGTCTTGAAGGATGCTAAAGAGTTGAGTTTGAACATTTGGGCTGATTGACCAGAGGAGTGTGATTGGGGAGGGATGACCATAGGAAACAGCATTTACAAAGACAGGGAGATCAAATAGGGCAATGATGGACTCAGGGGACTATTGAGAGGTCAATGTGGCAACAACTAGAGTGGAGTATGATGGAGGAGGCTGAGAAGAGCCTTTAGGAGATACGATTCCAGTAAGAGTAAAATGTTGAATATAATAATAGTAAAAAAACACCCTTCTGCTTCTCTGTGTAGGGAAGGCATCATTTTAAGACCTAAGAGGGTAGGTCTAATTTGTACCTTACTCTTGGTTAGGAATAGGACAGTCCAAACTCTGACTCTGGTCCTGCTATGCTCCATTTGCCCCAGAGCACTAGTTATTTTCCAGTGCTGTGTCTAGTTCCAGGTGGCTTCTCAGAAGCTTTTGAGATAATCCAGATAAAGATTACAGAATTTATCTCCTTACTTAGCTTGTCTCTATGTATTTATACCCGATGAAAAAGAGCCAGGGCCTTAATGGTTGATCCTGGATGTTGCAATGTGACAATTATCGTTTTATCCTCTCTGATAATTACATTTTTCCTACAGCTTTTTGCAGTTTTCATCTCATGTAACCTTAATCAAAACTTTAAAGTATTTCCAGCCTGCCGGTCTTGGGGTGGGGAGCTGTAGATGGTAAGGAATGGGATTGCCTTTCTAACAAAGCAATTAATTGCTCCTTATTATTAGCAAATTGGGCTGGTAATGGGGAAGCCAGTGTTTTGGTCTGATTACATTTGCATTAAGGTGCCATTTGGATGGCAACAGAGTTTATCAGTGGTTGTGAAGGAGACAGCCTACAAAATGCCTTTCCCTCCTGATCTGGTAGAGGTGGGACCTTTGTCACAGTAAAGGCAGAATTAATCGTTAACTTCGTCCAATGCTTCACGCCCAGTGGATGAAGGGCCTGGTGTAGGAAATGAAGCCTCTGACTTTCAGGTGAACTTTCGAGAGCCAAGTCTTGCTGGCTTTACAACACATTTGGCAGCAATGCCAGAATTGGAAGAAACACATTTACTGAGGGATATGAGTCCGTACATTCCCTTTCCGCTGCCCCCTTTTCTACCACACAGTTACCTTTTACCCTCAAGGAAAGCAGTTTTGATGGCAGCCCTTACTGAGTGAGCACAGGCCATTCCTCCTCCATGAGGAATAAAAATAAATAACCTCATAGGATTCTTGAAATGAACTAGTAAAATTATCTGCCTATGGAAGGGTTCTCTCCCACCCCCAAGGGGTTTAATGTGTTGGCTCATTAATCCTATAAATGCTAATGAATGCCTCCCATGAGCCAGGCACTGGGCCAGGCAGAAGATGAAGTACAGTGAGCAAAACAGCCGTGATCTTCGCCCTTGTAGAATGTATATTTAGTGAATTAAAAATACTGGTTTCTTTCCCCGTTGCCCAACTCAGTACCTGGCATTTGGTAGATGCTCAATGATGAATGATTAAATTAATATGTAAATGAATAACAAGGAGTGATTTAGATTGGCTTGCCTTCCTTAGCAGGGGACTGGGAGACAAGATCTGGGGCTAGGAGGAAGGGGAATGAAGAAGTCCTCTGCCTGTTAGCCTTCCTCTTGCTTCTATTGCATGGGTGTCTTTAAGCATACAGAGTCAGAGAGAACTGGAACTTTCCCAGCCACATATTTGACAGTTCTCTATTTGTTTCTCAGATTCAGTTCATACCTGCATTTGACAAACCAGTATCATTTGGGGCCCTTACAGTTATTTTAAAGTGTATTTCAGCTCCTTTGTGTTCTATGACACCGCACTAAAAGACTTGAACTGGGGTGATTAAGGATCAAGGGATGCATTGTCCTTCCTTTCTCCATGTCGTCTCTGTTCCTATTAAAGGAGATTGCGTAGAATAAGATGTTTTCTTATTGGGTTGCGTCTTGGGAAAAACCAACACAAGAGACAGCTCACTGCCCCTTAGTCCAGTGCTGACCTAGACTAAAGGGCTTTAAGGGAAAGCCTACCTCAGCCTTTCATCTTGGTGTAGAGAAATACAGGAAATGGCTCTGGTCCCTAGGGGTTTCAGTCTTGTGTCTGAAAATTACTTCCCGCTCTAGCCTCTGGAACAGAACTGTGGTACAGCTCACTAGTTCTTACCAGGGAGGAGAGCCAGGCACCTAGAAATTGAAAGAATATGGGGAATTTGCAGTTCTTGGCTATGCATTCCGCCTGTGATACCCTAGTTGATCTTAACAGCTTTGAGACAATGGTCAGTTGGATGGTTTGTTGTTTGCTTGCTTATTAAATTAATTGCAGAAAAAAATAAAGGGCAGTTATAGAACAAAGGCCCCTATTACTAACTTCTTAGTAGATATGTGGAGATTATATTGATAGTTAGAAAGTGAGGCATCTATGAGCAGTAAAGTCCTATTGAATGGCCCAGGTGTGAATAGATATAGGTCACTATCTGTCTGAGTCCTATAATATACTTAGCTCTCTAAGTCCCAGTGCCTCAAATCCCTGTAGAATGAAAAGTAAAGTAATGAAGTCATTATTTTTTATGTCTGTGACGAGTTCTATCCTGTTTTTTCCACTGTGGTGAGGTTCTTCACGCCCTTTTAGTCTGGGTCTTTGAAGTGCTGTGAGAGTCCTATGCAATTTCAGGTTCATGAGTTTGGTGCAGCCTTTTCTTTCCCCCTCCTGCTTTTAGAACTGCTGAGATTAGAACTTGACAGAGCCAGGTAAAGCCTCGTAATGTGCCACATCTAAAGGTAAAACGTGTCAGACAAATTAATGAACGAGAGTTTTGTTTATGCATTTGCTGTGTAGGCTAATCATGTGTTCACGCGAAACGCTCTTCCATGATCAGAGCTTCTTGCAGGCCAGTGACTGTATGTGCCAGTGTTTTAGTGTCACAAGCATGAGAGATGATGGAAATCATTGAGTTGATTTTAATGCTAAAAATGCAATAGCAACAGTATCAAAGAAAATGTAGGAAAACTAAATTTCTTCACAGACTAAATTTTATTTACCCAAATTTTCAATTATAACTTTTTCAACCTTAAATCTTTGTACTTAAAAACTTTACAGTGTATCTTAAGTATTCCCCCATGTTGCTTCCCAGTTTTGTTAGTTCAGGAAATCCTGGATTCTGTGACAGATAAACCCCCGCAATCTCAGTGACATAACACAATAGAAGTTTACTTTCTGTGCGCATTAATCATCCATTCGTGTGTGTGTGTGTGTGTGTGTGTGTGTGTGTGTGTGTGTATGTGTGTTGGGGGGTTAGTTGCAGGGGGGGGGGGAATAAAACGGAAGGAATCCAGTCTTTGTAGTGACTTGGGTGTCTCAAGGTTGATGGAGGCTCTGCTTATCTTCAAGATATGGCTTCCAGTGTTGTCCTAGACACCAACATCAACAGGTGGAAAAAAAGAACGTGGAGGAGGATCATGGGAGAGGTTTTTATGGGCCAAGCAGGAAAGCGGTGTACATTACTGCTGGCCAGTCACATGGCCACATCTTATTGCAAAAGAACTTGGGAATTGTAAGCTAGCCTTATGCCGAGGAGCAGAGGGAATATGGTTTGGTGACCAATTAGTAAGTATCTGCCATTTTAATATTCATGATTTTCTACATAATAGTTCCAAATAGTTTATTCACCTAAAATGGCATGATTTATATTTATCTTTTCCCCTATTTTTAAACATCTGTATTTCTAGTTTTTGCCCCTTTGGGGGCATATGTTTTCATGACTACAGATGTTTATTTCTATTAAATTATTTTTTAAATAATCCCGGTATTGTGATTACTGGGTAAAATAGTATGAAGTTCTTTATGGTTCTACCATATTACATCTATAAGTAATGTATAATCTGTTTATAAGTCTCCAGCAATACACCTGAATCCCTTGAGGAAGTAATCAAGTACATACAATAGTTATAACCTTTTAAAGACCTTTCAACAGTGGTCCACCGCAGAAACTATTAACAAAAGCTGAACAACTATAGTATTTAAGATGTTATTTTGTTTAATAAGTCAGATCAGAGACAGGAAAACATGGTCAAGAACAAGTAAATACCTGTTGTAAAGTCCAGAATTTTGAGACTTCTTAAGTATCGTTCCCAGAGCATATTTCTATAAATTATAAGTTACGAGCAACTAAGGTGGATGGCAGAAAATATTATTGGGATGGAAGTTAGAACACGTTGAAGTTAGTGTTAGCTTTGCCACTAGTAGTTCTGTGACATGGGGAGGTCATTTTACTGGTCTGGGCCTCAGTTTTCTCTTTTTTAAACAAGGATATTGGACTAGGTAATGTCTAGGTCCCTTTCAAACTTGGAAATTTTATAGTGTTAAGAGACTTTTATAGATAATTATCTATGTTTGCTGTTGATGCTAAACTTCTCTAGTTTTTGAAATGTCGCGGCAGCAAGATTAAATCACGGGAAGAACTTTCAAGACTGTGAGTCAGCAGGAAAGTGGCAAATGACTTTCAAAATGGGCAAGTGTAAGATAAGGCATGATGAGAGAATAGCCCAAAACTATTTGTAGAATGATGACCTCATGGTTCTCTAGTAAGACTATGGGAAAGAGTGTAGGGGTTATAATTGCTCCATAAAGCATTTACTGAAAACCTGGGGATCTGCATACTGGAATCTTAGAATTTAATCTCAATTCTGCTGGTACTGGTTGTGCGACCTTGGGAAGTTACTCAAAAATTCTAATCCTTAGTATTGTCTCTTATAAACTGGAGGTAAAAACATCTACCTTTGCAGTCAAGGGAGACTGACATTTAAAAATGCAGCATAGTACTTGGCACATGTAATGTACTTGATCAGTGGTGGGTTTTGTGTTATTATGACTGACACTGAAAGAACAAAAGACACGCTGGGCAAAATTAAGAAGGAATTTGGCAATATCATGTAAAACATGGGGATTAAATGAGCCAATTCATGTGAAAGTATTTAGCACAATGCCTGCACATAACACATAATCAGTTGAGGTTGGTTGAATCTGATTCACGAAGGGAAGTTAAAATGTCTGGGGAATATTTTAAAGGTAATAAGAAAGAAGATAATCTTGTCTTTTTCATAAAGTGATCTTCAGAGGCAATTTCCTGGGTCTGGCCCACATTTTTCTTTAATAATTAAAAAAAAAATTTAATGCCACGTATTTTCAGTTTACAACTAGGATTTAGACTTATTAAGGCCTCTAAGGTAGGTGTATGGCGCATGTAACCCGGTAAGTACTTGGCCTTTACAATGGTGGCAAACAAAATGCTGATCCATTGTTTTTCCGGCTTGATACGTTAGTAAATGTTGGCTTATTGGCCAGAGCAATAAAGAAATGAGATATGATGATCCAATTCATTTATGATAAAAGATGTAATATTTACATGTTCTCAAACTGTCACTTGCTTGTTTTTATTGGTATTTGGTTACAGTATTTTCTTTTCATTATTCAGTCTCGCCAGCTTCCCCAAGCACTAATTTACATGCACATGGTAACCTTAACCATGTTTTTTTCAACAAATTTGCAACATGAAGTGATAGTTTTGATTTATGTTTCATACTCACTTGAGAGAGTGATTTTTAAAATGATAATTAAATGCTAGCCTGTTCCTGGGATTGCAACATGGTTCCTTCTCAGATATATCTGAGATCTGAGAATTTCAGCAAAAGGCATAAAAGGGAAACCAACAAGAAGTAGGACAGATGACAAATACTGTATTGATATTAAGTAAAGACAAGCAAACTGTGACCTAAGTGTGTTGGTCTCTAGGGAGCTGGCTTTGGGCCTTTTCTGAGTGTTTGGATTTTTGTGGGATTTTCCCCTCAATCACATTGGTAGAGGCTGGATTACAACTGGGAATGCAGAGATTAATGGCCCGTTGTGACTAATCCATTAAACCCATACTCCTATTTCTCTTAAATTGATTGAATTTAGAGAAGCTGAAGATAGACCCACAGCAGGGAGCCTGATATTAGATGCCAGTGAATTAATGAAACCTAATAGCTCTAAGTACATGTAATCAAGAATCGTGGAGCCTTCATAGAAAACAGTCACTTTTTGCATTAAGGAATCCTTTTTATTAGTTGCTTATTAGATTAGATCCCAATGTGTTGTGTCATAGTCTTTTTTTTATTAAGAGAACATTTTCACGTGATTACACTTAAAAATGTTAACACTAATAAAACCCAACTTTAAGTAATTTAAAGATCGACAAGGATGACTTGTGATCACATAACCTGAACGCAACTGTTGTTAACAGTTTATTCCCCTCTAGGTTTTTATTTGTAAGCGTTTTTGTGTATTTGAAATTGAATTCCACTACTTTGAGCAAAAAGTCATGTGAGATAAACATATGGTTTGTGTGCATTAAAGCAAGGCCCACCTAAAATTTAGACAAAAGCAATGGGAAAATAATTATATACATAGATGGATAGATATGGCATTGATGAAAATTTTATGCTAATTTAGGGAGCTCAAATTGGATGAAATTTGAACAGAAGTGGAATTTCTAAATTTTGTAATTATGAACCTGTTGCTCTTGAAAAAAAATTATTAGTAGGAAGCTAAAAAGATGAGAAATGTAATCATAGTTCTGAGGATTTTTGAATAGGAGAAACATTGGAAGAAACAATGAAAAATGAGGTTTTTAAAAAAATGATTCATTTAACTATTAAAACACAGAAATATGTTTAAATGTACTAAGAAGCCATTTAGAAGAGTGATTAAAAGCTTACAGACAGACTTAGGTTTAAACCCATACTCTGCCTCTTCCAAGCTGGATGGCTTTGGGTAAGATAACATCTGCATCTCAGTTTTCTGATCTGTAAAATGGGGATTAAAAATAACTACCTCAGTGCTTATTCTTTTGTGTTAAATGACGTATGAAAGTAAAGCACTTAGTGTGTTAGCATCAGATAACAATGGCTTAATAAATGTGACCCATTAGTAACACCATATAACATGTAAGCTACAGCCAACCACACCATCTTTGTAAAGGAAGAAGATTCTTTGAGTTGCCTTCCTTGTTGGGAACATTGTACTAGAAGCTGAGGAACCTTCAATACCTTCCTTTGATTCTAAAGAAAAAGTTCCCACTATCAAAACTGATGTTTACAAATCCTCTATGACACCCCATAAACACCTTTCCAACTTTGCTCCCATTTGCCAACTCAGTATTCTGGGAACACACCTTGTACCTACTTACCTGTGCCTTTGTGTTGTGTTTTCTCCACCTGGTTGTCACCCACCTGAATCATACCCATCTCACAAGTGCAGTTAGAGGGCAGCTTCTCTGTGAATGCTGTTGTCAGCCGTCCAGTTAGCAGGGGTCTCTTGGTTTCTACACCCCATTGGCTCTTCCTGTCCCCAGTACTGCTCATCAATGACCGTTCTGCCTCCGACAGGTGCAAAACTCATTGTGGTCAACATTCAGCTCGTCTGTCCTGTTCCCAGTCCTAGCACGGCGTGCTGATGGGTTCCGTTTTACTCCCCAATCTATGATAGTAATTACGAGATTATCTGCAGATATTCCAAGTAGTATTTGGTACTTTATTTCCTCTTCCTCAACCCACCTGGTGCCTCTTAAAAATACTACAGCTCAGGACAGGGCTCAGCAAGTAACAACCTGTGGGCCACCTGTGGCTTGACACCTTGTTTTGTAAACCAAGTTTTCTTGGAACAGAGCCGTGCACATTCATTTATGTATTCCCTATGGCTGTCACCAGAGCAGCAGAGTTGAGTAGTTGCAGAGACTGCATGGCCTGAAACTCCTAGAATATTTACCATCCAGCCCTTTACAAAATAATTTTGCAACCTCTACTGAAAATGATGGATTCAGGTGTTTCCAACAGGTAGAATAATAAACTGGGTGCCTGGATAATCCATTGTTGTTTTCAATGAAAGATTAGTTACATGCTAAATGAAATGTTTTTTTAAATGTTTCAAAGCTGTAAGGTTTTAGGAGCACCAAACTTGTCTTGACTTTTGTGGCTACCTTGGCAGTTTTTCCTACCCCAAAGGGGTTCTTTAAGCTCCTACCACTGTCAGAAACCAAAAGAGAAATCTCGGTTTGTGCTGATCTGGAATTGTAAAGCTCCCTGTACGGTCCGAGGATCTTGGCACAGCTCTGGCCCTGCCCAGGCAACATTCTGGGGGGAAGCCCCCTCCCCTAAGCAATGGGTTGTGCTGGTGATGGCAGCTTGGCAGGGAAGGAGCAAGCTTTCTGAGAGTACTGTTCTGCTGACAGCTCTTTGAAAAAATAAACCTCCTCTTTTGGGAATATGAAGGTCAGACTACATTCAGAAATAAGAACATCACCCAGAAAGACAAGCAATTTCAAGAATGACAACCTGAAAAATCAAACCTTTCCCCCTGGTGATTGAGACCGGCCAGACACATAACCCGAGTCATGATCAGTTTCTGCACTTGGATAGAGTGTTTCCCCCCAAATAACAAGCTGAATGAGTTTTGCGGAGCTCTGGGAGATGGTTGCTGTCCTCCCTGGACAGATGGGGAAATTGAAGTCAAGAGGCAGAGGCTTGGCCTCGCCACAGAGGGAATGGGTTCTGGCAAGGACCCTGCGTGACACATGGGAGCTGGATTCCCAGGTGTGGCATTTGCCCTGAGAAGCCCTGAATGCAGATTGCAGAATGCGACTTGACAGAGGTTCTTCTGAACTGTAAAGCAGGGCTTGGCAAACAATAGCCCGCCAACCAAATCCAGCCTGCTGCCTGTTTTTATAAGGCCTAAGGAGCTAAGAATGGTTTTTACATTTTTAAATGGTTGGGGGGAGGGAGTCAAAAGAACATTTCACGACACATGAAAATTATAGGATACCAAATTTCGACCCGTAAGTGAAATTTGAGTAAAACACAGCCATACCCATTCATGCATGCATTGTCCGTGGTCTGTGGCTGCTTTCACATCACAACAGCAGAGCTGAGTTGTCTTAACAGAACCTAGCTGGCAAAGCCTAAAATAATTCCTGTCCAGCCCTTCACAGAATAAACTTTGCCACCCCCTGCTCTAGAGTGCATGTAATATCACACTCATAATTAAAATCAACTTGACTGAAGTATAATGCCTACATAGTGCACTCATTTTAAGCCTACTGTTTGATGGGTTTGGAAAAAGAATACAGCCAGGTAACTACCACCATAATCAAGCTATAGAACATTTCCATCATCCCCCAGATTTCCCTGTGCCCCTTCATGGTCATTTGGTCTGCCATCCTTGAATTCAGGCCACCACGGAGCTGATATCTGTCAGTAGTAGCAGCTTTTCAATGTTTGTTTCCTAGCATTTTGAATCACTAGAGCCTGTGTTAAAGGAGGGTGATGGTGGGGGTGTGTGAAAACTATGATTTTATTCCTTCATTTGATAATTCCTAGTTCACTCCAAACAGCCCACTCCAAGTAGCCACTTACCTGTTTATCATATTAGTAACTCACAGCCACTGGTTAAAGAACTCTCCATCTATTATCTCATTCAATCATTTGACCTTATGAGGGAGTTTTTATCCATCTCCCACTTTACTGAGAGGAGACAGAGGCACCCAGGTGATACGATGTCACCTAAGATTTGAACTCTGATAGTATGGCTGAACCCAGCGCTTGAGCTTGGCCACCCCACAGCACACACTTATTCAGTCTTCTCTACAAGCCTCCTTGGAGGCGCAATACTGACATTTTATAGAAGGAAGCTGAGAGAGGTTAAGTGACTGGTCCAAGTCACTCAGAGTCACGATTTGAACTCCTACCATCAGGCAGAAGGCCCCGAACAGAGCAACTGAAAAACATTAGTTTGAAAAATCACCCTGTCCTCCAAAGGGGTCAACTAAGAGCCACGGGTGAGCAAGCTGTAGATAATGCAGAGGTGAGTGGCAGTGGGTGAAAAGCAGTCTTAAGCCAGATATACTTTTGCTTTCTAAACTAATGGATATTCCAAGACTATTTAATATAAACAACTAATGGCAGTAAAGTGCTTTGAAAAACCCTGAGGGGTACTTCCATGCTGACCAGCATCAATAATCTGTCTCTCTTCCTGTCCTTTTACAAACAGCATTATATCTGCATCAGTCTGTTTAGATTGAGAAGAGAGTGAAAATCAAAGTTGCAGAGGAGAGCACGTAGGGCGTTCTTTATCTGTCCTCCCTTTCACACCTGCTATTACAAAGGATGGTGCTGATTACCAACCCCTACTTTGAATGATTGTACTGCATTTCTTCAGGGCTTTTTTCCGAAGCACGGGGCACCTAAAAAGCACCCCAAAATATTGATTGCTGATCCAGTTTTCTAGGAGCACTCCATCAGCCTCTCTGCAGGCTCTTCTCACAACGCTGGAGAGGAGCCTGTGCCCACTGGAGTCTTTAGTTGCATATAACAGAACCCCTTTAAGACTAGTGGAAGCAGAAAAGAAACTAATTAAAGCATTTGAGGTGCTCACCAAATCTATGGGTGGGCCAGAGAATCAGAATTGGAGGCTATGCTTACAAGAATGTGCTCTGAGATTATTCTAGGAAAGACCCCTGCTCCTACCACTTCTGGGCAGAAACAGCCAAATCCCATCACTGATGTGGACTGGTCACTAGACACCACTGGTGCCCAGAAAGCTGGACAATTCTATACCACTAACCTCACCAGAAAATGGACACCACATCAGACCTACTTCCTCGTGTTCACTTTAGAACTGAAGTCTCAGGCAACGGAGATTGGCCAAATTCAATCATGTGCCTGTGCCATATGAAAAGGAAAGTTCAGGATTCTACCTGGGTGGGATTGAACAGAAAAGGCAGAAAAGACTCCACACACAGTGGGACGGCTGAGTAATGCCCACCTCCCCACCCACCCACCCACCCCGCCGAAGTTATCCACATCCTAGTCTTGGGAACCTGTGAATATGTTACTTTTCATGGTAAAAGGGATGTTGCAGGTGTGATTAAGTTAAGCATCTTGAGATGGGGAGATGATCCTGCATTATCCAGATGGCCCAGTGCAATTAGACAAGGGTGCTTCCTTATAAGAGGGAGGCAGGCAGATCAGAGTCAGTAAAAGGAGATGTGACAGCATGAGCTGAGTTTGGAGTGGTGTGCTTTAAAGGTGGAGTAAGGGGACCATGAGCTATGCACTGCAAAAGGTTTCTAGTAGCTGGAAAAGGCAAGGGCACACATGCTCCCCTAGAGCCTGCAGACGGAACACAGGCCTGCTCACACCTTGATCTTAGCCCCTCTAAGACTCAGGTCAGACTTCTGAGCTCCAGAACTATTAAGATACTAAATGTGTGTTATCAAAGCCAGTAAGTTTATAGTAATTTGTTACAGCAGCAATAGGAAACTAATACACATAGGAAAAACATTCAACATGTGATGGGAATCCAGAAAGCATGACAAATGTTCAGCACAGCTGCATTGAAAGAAAGCTGGAAAAGTTGTTCCCCACATCCAGTTCGTAGGGTTTCATCTGTCCACCCTTTGAACACATCCTCCCAGAGTCCTGCAGGGTGAGCAAGCCAAGTAAATTGTTTGTGATAATTCAGCTGGTTCATCTACTGTATTCATTCCATGATTCATTCAACAACTGTTCTACTCATTCAATAAATATTTACTGGAGTTAAGTGCTGAACACTGTGAAAGACCTTTTGGTTACAAAGCGAAATAAGAGAATACGACTTAGAGTTAACAGTCAAGAAGTTCAGAGACACTGGGTTTAGATTTAGCTAATTTACGGTTGTCTTTATATATCAAATGCCACCAAAAATCCACATTAGGGTGATTTGGAAGAATGGGAGTAAGGATGTCCAGATGATTCCAGAAGAGGAGCCCCAAGAATTCACATATAAAGGCAGTGTAACTGGAATAAGTATATATATTTCAATTCCATGTCTATTATAGCAGTAGCCAACACTTATTGAGTGCTTACTCTGTGTTAAACATAATGCTAAGTATTTTTTGTGCTTTATTTTCATAAAATTGTCATATCAACCCCAGGAGGTCTGGACAGTTATTATCCCCATTTTATACATGAGGAAACTGAGGCTTAGGAAATAAGACAAAATTCACAGCGCTAGGTAACAGATCTGGGATTTGAACCTCAGGTCCTCTGACTCCTGGGTACACGTTTTGCTGCCCTGCCTGCTTATTTGCCAAGCGCTGGCTGGCTGAGGGACTAGGGATTCACATGTGTAAGAGAAAAAAATACCAGGTAAATGAACCTCAAAATGTAGTAGATAAAATAAGCTATGAGAATGCAGACAAAGAATCACATAGCTTTCCAAGGTGACTGATTTTTAAAGGGGAAAGCCATCATTTGGATATATAATTTCTGATCCATTTGGTTAAAGAGTGTATTAATTTACAACCGAGGGAGGAGCAACCCCTACGTTGCGTTCACTAATTTAGGTACAAAATACATTCTAGGTTATTTCAATTTTAAAATCGCATTCCATAAGGAATACATTATTTTTATATATTATTGTATTATTATTTTAAGATATATATGTATGTATGTGTGTGTGTGTGTGTGTGTGGGTGTGTGTGTGTGTGTGTGTATAAATCTCTCCTCCTTTCATGCACCCGTAGCTGTAAGCTAAGGTCAATGCTTTGGTAAATGGTATTATTTACATTAATGCCACTTGAAGCCTCTTTCCAGAGTCCTTTTCCTAAGTAAGGGTCAGGGATGCAGCTCTGCAGTCCCCTGCTCTGAGGTGAGTGCCTCCCTTCTGCAGTGGCTCATCAAGCATCCAGTCGTTGAAGCTGGGCTTGACCATGAGCAGCGACACACAGATACCACTTCTCACTCCTGGGCTCAGTGGGTAGGGTGTGTAAGATCTCTTGACCACTGAGCCAAGAGCTGCGTCTTACCCACATGGTTCCCAAGTGTTCTGCTCGCTGGGTTCTGGAAGCTGCTGCGTACTCAGTTACCACTCCACAGTCCTGTTGACAGATGGTGTGCCTTGCTCATTAAATCAGGATCCTCTCCACTCCAAGGGCTCCAGGCTTGTTGGGAAACAGACTTGGTGATGTTTTCTAATGCTGAATGGTCGGCAGCTCGAGAGCATGAAGATAAATATTCTCCTGCATTGTGCATCCACCAACTTAAGCCTTACTGTGTCTATTCTCTTCTCTTTGACAGGACACATTTAGAAAAGTGGAATGAAGTGCTTTTAGGCACCCAGCTTCTCCATCCATCACTTTGTCTTGTACTATACCAGCTTGGCCCTTTTCTTTGTGACTGTCTTCCCACAGTGTTTTCTATCAGTTATATGTGATATCCTGAACCAAAAAGAGACTTTCCCAGTCCAGAGTTCAGGGCTCAGCTTTGTTTTTGAGGCAATATTGTGCTGGCCTCTTTGGAGGGCTTGTTGGAGAAAAAGACAACAGCCAAACAAAGAGAGGGCCCTGATATAAACCAGTGTGTCTCCAAGCAAGATAATAAATATAATTATAGAACAACCATGTTAACAAGTTGTGCATTTAACCCAAGAGCAGTGGCAGCCACGAGAGGGCCTTAATCTAGGGTGGGAGGTGGTTACATGATCACATTTGAATCTGAGTTTCAGGAAGACCTCTTCAGCTACAGAGTGGAGAATTAACTGGGGGTGAAGTGCAGTGAGTAGGCAGGTAACCTTGAGAGGGGCAGTCAGGAGACTGAGTTAGAGGTGGAGGTAGCCTACTGAAGGTGCTGGTAGATATGGAGAGCAGTGGAGGGAATCGGGACATTTTAGGACATGGATCAATGGAGTTTAATGAATTGCATATGGTGGAAATGAGGAGGTCTGGTGGGTCAGAAGGAGACCCAGGTTTCTGGCTCATGAACTGGGTGAATGGCCATGGTATTCGTGGATCTAGGTCACAATGGAAGGAGGGATCCACAATGCATAGCATGCATTCTACATTGAGTCACAGAGAATTGCAAGACTCCTTGAAAGGGAGAGGCGGACATAGAGTTGGGGAGGGGGAGAAAAGAAAATTCTAATGAAGGAAAGATAAGACGGTCTCCTCTACCAGAGAGTATACCAGAGCATAAGAACAAACAAACCTACTGTTATTTAATGAGTACTGGCAACACCGCTATTACTCTTGATTGCTTAGTATATGTCTAAGTTTCTATTGATTGCTTAGTATATGTCTAAACCTTACATAGCCTTCAATTTTTACAAAAACCATGATAGGTTATCATCCATCACCTCTATATAGCTGAACAGACTGAGGCTCAGAGGTACTAAGTAATTTAGCTGGAGTTAGAAAGCTACCACATGGCTGAGTTGTGATTTGAACCCGTTTGTCTGCCTTTAAAGCATATCCTCACGATTCCTAGGGAAAACTGTCACCCCAACGGACAAATAAACAGGTGCAGGGTTAGAATGATGTAAGTTAAGAATTAAGTGCTGAGATAACAAAGAGTCTGACAGGAGGTCGTTTTAGGAATATTTCTTGGAGAAGTTGAGGTCCACTGGTTTCACATGAAGCTGTATACGCCAAATTTCTTCGTGCAAGGACATTAGTTTGAAGTAGAGAGCAAATAAATGAGATCAGTAACATGTACGGTGAAAAGGCATTGGAGGTAGCTTTTTGAGACAGCATTCTGCTTTATAACCTTCGATTATGCTATTATAGTACTTTGCCAGTGAGATAAATGCTTAGCTTGACCCACCTGACTCTCATAACAGGCTAAGGTACATTTCTAGATTCACTTCCTGCCTCTCCTTTGCTTCCCTTCCTTCATCCATCCCTTTTACCCTTCTTTCTTCCTTTCCTTTTTCCTTCCTTCTGTGTTTCCTTTCTTCCTTTTTCCCTTTATTCATTCTTTTCTCACTTACTTATTCCGTGATCATAAATTGAACACATACTGTGTTCCAGAAACTGTACTCAGTCTTGAGGGTCTTGGATCCATAAAGATGGACGTCTTCAAGGAGATCATGGGTGGCTATTCATAACTGCATTCATAATTCATTGTATTGTACTTTGAAATACACTATTGCAAACATTGGGTCCTGTGAAAACAGAGACCAGAAGAGGGTGTGTCTAAAGGAAGTGGACTTTGAGTTAGGATTTAGAACATGTGGAAATATGTCAAATGAGTAGAGTTGGGCTTTTCTGGAAGAGTGACTAACATGTGCCTAAAAAAGCAGCAGGTATGTGGAGAGTGGAAAACTGTTCTACAAATGTCTGAACCATTTCTGAGATGTGACCGTTATTTTTTTTCCCTCGTTACCACCTTTTGCATTTCTATTCCAAAATCCTGAGGCCTCCTCTTCCACTGCTTTCTCTTCTGCTTCCTTTCACCCTTTTGCTGACTCTGAGTTAAACTCTTCATTGTGGATCTCTGACAATTTCTCCCCTGCTTTGCTAACCACGTGAAAAAATAGACACTCAAAAGTCTTCCCTGGGTCTCCTGCTGTTATGGGTCTCCTGCTGTGTGAATCGACGCTCTTTGCCCAGAGGATGCGTGCCTCACCGCTGGGGCCCCGGAGGCTGGGAGGCTTGTGTAGAGGTGTGCACCACGGGCTGTGCCAACTGCCAGCTTAGTGTCCGCTCCCTGGGGTCAGTCACCTGCCGAGTGCTTGCCTTGAGCAAAGGGCACAGCACTACATTGCTTGCTCACCAACAGAGGAAGCCTGGACAGAGCAGTGAGGCAGCCCTGTGCAGCATGGATCAGGTCCAGCTTGACTGTCAGCCTTTTTCTTTTTTTTTTTCCTCCAATGTCACATGATCCTTACCTGTATGCTCAGCCTGCCCATGGTTCTTAGGGCTACTTCTGAGTGGAGGCAGAGCTCATGTACTCCATCTCACCCCATGTATTGGGCTCTGCTCCAAGGTACCCTTGTTGCTGTCTTGCTCTGGTCGTGTGCCTCAGCTGAGCCATGAGATTTCACCTGCATCTGGGACCACATCCCCAGTTTGTGGCTCTGTCCTGATGAGGGGCCCCTGTCCCTGTACCTAGTGCCTTCATTTCTGCACGCATTACACAGGGACCTTGGAATCTCTAGGCTTAGGGCCCATTGCCTTCCCTAAATTTGGTTCTACTACCGATTGGCTAAGCTCGCTAGAACCCATGGGACTCAGGTTGCCAGAGCCGCAGGAAGATGCAGAATTCTGAATACCCCTTCGCTCCCCATTGCTGCACCCTATATACAAGTCAGGAGCCCAGATACCAGATCTCATTCTTCATTCTAATTATTATGAATAGTATAGCAGCAAACACGCACCTACTCTGCCCCTCCCTGTGCTAAGCACTTAAGGAGAATTAGCTCAGATGCTTCAAAATGGCTTCACAAGGAAGGTGTTCCGTGGGCCTGGGATTCCAGCTCAGGCAGCCTTGCTCTAAAGCCCCCTTTCTTAACCAGAATGCAGTTGACTTTCTGTCTTGACTGGAGCATGTCTTTTTGTTGTCATGCTCAGCGCTTTTCTGGCCAAACCAACTTTCAATAGCATCTTCCTCTGGGCCCGCCTCGCCAGTGCTTCCATAGCTCTTGTGGGCAAATCTTATTCCAGGCTGATCCCTGTCTCTGTAATTGGATCGTGTGCAGTTGAGTCTCAAAATGATCGCAGAATAGAATAAAGGATTCTGAAAGGACCATTAGCGTCAAATTGTATACCAAGCAGCCAATGAATATTTATTGTGTAACATTTCTGTACTCAGCTGTTTTCAGTACTATAAAGGGATTGCATGGAAGAAGAGGTCTCAGTGATTACAGCCATGGACTCTAGAACCAGAATGCCCAGACTTGAATTCTTGCTTCACCACATAGTATCCATGTGATCTTAAGCAAGTTACTTATCCTGTCTAAGCCTCAGTGTTCTCATCTGCAAAATGGGGATAATCATAGTACCTACCTTATAGGGTTCTTGTAAAGATTAAATGAATTAATTTGTGTAAAGCATTTCTGCACACAGTAGGTGTTAAATAATACGTGCTATGATGATGTTGATGATGATTAAGGAGACTATGGCGGTACAATTCCTGTTTCAAGAAGGCTTTTTGTCTAATAAGACAAACCTTAAATCACACAAAACAAAATGAGACCATATGTAATTAAATATTAGTTTGGGTAATGAATATCAGAAGTTTAATAAGATTCTTAATAATAATTGTGGGCAAGTGGGGAAAGCAGCATAGAGGAGGGAGTTGACCGTGGCTTTTGGAATGAGTAGGCTGGCGAGAGGCAGAGCGGAAAGAGGTGGTTTATCTTCTTGACATGGGGCTGCTGCTTTCAGTAGACCGCTGATGGTCCTTGTTACAGTGTTTTTTATTACCTGTTAGCTAAACTTCTATCCAGATAAACAAATCCAGGATTTTGCATCTAAGCTGAAATTTGGGGGCCTTGCATTAGTCATGGAGGTAGAGTGTGATTCTCCCTTGGGTAGCAGAGCGTGGAATGGAAGGTGATTGAAGAGGTAGTGTCCAGGGGTGGAGCTGGCCTGGAAGCCTGACAGTCAAATCAGGCTTCCACTCAGCAGCTAAGTTGGAAGGCAAAATAAAGGCATGACCCAAAGGATTGGAAACTGGGGGTAAATGTGAGAACAGGAGGGCTCGGAATGAAACAGGAAACAGAGCATCGAGATGGGGAGCAGCAAACTGTGAAGGGCTTGAACTGATACATTAAGGCAAATAAATTCTAATTAAGGCAGCCAATGAATTAACTCAAGTTAAGGCGTTTGATCCTACATCATTGGAGTCCTAGGGGAATGGGCCATAAGGCAAATGGTTCCTAATGGTAGAAATGGGATTAGAAGAGATCCACATCTACAGGTTCTGATGTGGGAATCAGCTCCAGGACAGATGCCACAGTAGGTGACCCATGAAGGCCATTGTCAGATTCAGCTTGGGGGGGGGGGGGGGACACTCAGTGATCTTGGATTGTATGCAAAGAAATTTTATGAGCTTGAATGGTGAGGAGGTCTCTCTTTCAAAATATATTTACGTTTCTACTATGTTGGAGGTCCTGTAGTTTTTGAAACAGTGGTAGAGACAGAGGTGACTGGGCCACGCATCTGTCAGTTGAGAGGCTAACAGTCTAAAAGATAAGATAAATCCTATTCACAGATAACTAATACAAGGTGGAAAGCAGCACCTGATACAAAGGGGGCAGAGATAAAGAGCCTTAGGAGGACAGAGGAGGGAGTGACTGCGGTGGAGCCTGGTGGCTCCTGGCTCCTGAGCCGGTATGAGAATCACCTCACCTGGGTCCAGATTTCTGTTCCAATACGTGATAGATGCTATGACTCTGGGCAGGTACCTGGAACCTCTTGGACTATATCCTCATCTGTAAAATGTGGGTCCAAGTAGTACCTATCTAACAGTTTCTAGGATTAACTGAGATCATTCATGCAAAGTGTGTGTCACTTGATGCATGATAGTTGGGATTAATTCCAATGGAACATTTCATGAGGGTCCTATCTAAGGGAAATCTGGATCCGAAGGATATCTGATTTCAGAGATCTAGGGTCAGCTGAAAATGGAATAAAAGGGCAAAGTAGCGTAAAGGAGGAATTCACTTTAGCATAATAGAAGAGGGAGAATTACTGCCAGGCTGAGCTCCTACCACTGTTTCAGAATTTACCCGCTGGATGTCTGTGGCTAACTCCCAGAGAGCTAGGCGGCACCAGCTTCTCCTTCTCCACCCACTTCCTCCCTAAATAACACAGAGATGCCTCCTAACTGGAGCGGATCCTGATGGTGAACGTGTAAATTGGTATTCCACTATTGGGCAGTGAGTCTGCCGCGTGCATTAAAATTTAAATGGAGAAAAAAATGGGAATGTCCCTGAAGCCACAATTACACCTCTTAATGTGTCCTCTGGAGAAAGGCACACATGTGCACTAGAAAGCATATACAGGAGACTCAGTTTGTCATGGTTTAAGCATAAAAACCTTTTTTAGAGGAAGTAGCCCAAATATCCATATACAGCAATGGGATAAACTAAGGTAAATTATGGTGGAATTCCATCATACAATGCTATGCAAACGCGACAAAGGACGGGGTATAGCTCTTTGTCCCTGTGTGGCGGGGCCTCCAGAATATATGTTAAGAGACAAACTTTCTGGATAATATGCATCGTGTGCTATTTATACAAAAATACATATGTATCTATGTTTATAAGGATATGTTTAAAAGTCTAGAAGGATACACACTAAATTGATAACCGTGATTATCACATGGATGGAGTGAAGTTATGATGGGGCAGGTGATGAGGTGAAAGGCACTTGAACCTGAACAGGTCTCGTCAGAATGACTCTGAGGCTGTGTTAATGTTTTATGGTATAATTACAAACAAATAAACAAGTACGTGTGTAAAATGTTCGTTCCCATTTGCCATATCTTCATGTCACTCCTAAGCACCTTTCAAATGGTGGATATTAAAACTCTTCTTTAGCAAATGCAATATAGAAAAGTCATGGCTTAGTTTCTTTTCCTGTACTAACCCTTTTAAAGCTAGTTTAAAAAAAAAAATGTATGTTGCCATTTAAAAAAAAAATTGCAAACAGCTGCAAAATCAAATTTGGTTCCTAAATTTCATGGAGAATGACTTAATGTTCTCCCACACATTGCTGGCATGCACATATGTCCTAAATAAAAGCGAGCTACGTAGAAATATAAATAACATTTATATGAGATGGACAGTCCTCTTTAGCTTATTTTCCCAAATGAGCATGAACGTGTCCGTTTTAAATTTACATTTAAACAGGAAAATTTCCGTTATCACAACAGTATAAGAAAACATAATAATCCCGAGGGTGATGCTTTCAAGTGCACAGCAGTAAACGCACGACTTTTTCAACCGTGTAGCTATGTTAACCAAACATGCAGAAGCAGACCGAAGCCTCCGTCAGCCAAACATTTGTTCATTTTCAAATGTCTAAATGGCTGCTGAAAGTTTTAAAATTTAAATATTGGCTCTTGGAGAGGGTAAATAGAGACCACATTGCATCCAAAATTAAATAATAATAATAATAATAGCATATGTTTGCTATGTATTAAAAAATGCATGCATATCCCTGCATACCTGAACCACATCAAAACCCTGCTAGCTATTTAAATCAAATATTACTAACACCATTTTACAAACTATGACATTGAGTTTCAGAGAGATTTAATAGTTTTGTCCAGCATGGCATGGGCAATATCATGGCCACTATGTTTCCTCATAGCCCTTGTCTAATATACATTACATGTATGTTTGTGTTTTTAGTTCTGATCTGATTCCCTCACTAGAATGAAAATTTTATGAGCACGTGGGCTTTGCTTGTTCTCTTCATTGCCTAGAATTGTACTTAGCATATAGATAGGAAGTATCTCATAAATAGCTATTGATTGAATAAATGAATGAATGAATGAATGAATGGATGAATGAAGAGGACCTGAGACTGAGCTAACACCTAGTTCAGCATTCTTTCCACCACACCTAACCACCCCAAAATCTTATAGAGTGGTGATTGCCGAAATGGAAAGGGATCTCCCATAAAGAAAATCAAGGAGAATCTAATCGTAGACTCTCTTCATGGACCCTCTTCTAGGGTAGACAGGGAATGTAGCAAAGAAAAAATAAAATCAGGGGTGACATTGGGGGAGTAAAAGAAATATGTATCATGGTGAGGGGGTACCATTCTGCCACCAACCTTGACTCAAGGGGGGCTTCCTGGAGAAAGTGACATCTCAGCTGAGATCTCCTGGAGGACTGAGTTGGAATTTTCCCAGCAAGGGGGCGGAGGGAGGCTGAGGGGGCTGCATGTGCAAAGGCTTAGAGGAGGGAGAGCCAGTGATGTGGGTGTGAAAACTGAAGGTTGCTCAGGATGGATAGGGAGTAGTGTACGAGGGCATGGTAAGTGCTGGAAGAAATAAGGCTGCAGATGTGAGAGCCAGATCATGAAGGGCCTGGACAAGCCATTAGGATGATCTGGACTTTCTCCTAAGAGCTATGGGAAGCTACTGAAGTTACACGGTGTTGTGGGCACAGAGGAGCACAAGCCTCACTCTGAGAGTTTCGTAAGTCTTTCTTATGCAGGCTCTAGAAGGATGAACAGGAGTTCACTACATGAATGGGGTGGGAGGGTAATTGCAGAGGAAAACACACATGCAAAGGTTTGGAGGAATGAAGATAGAGGGTGAAGGATCCTATGAGGTCAGCATGGCTGGGGCACTGTGTGAATAACAGGAAGTGGTGGGGGAAAATCTGGAAAATTAGACAAGCCAAATTATGAGAATCTTGTATACCCTGTTAAAGAATTACTATGTTATTCCATAGGCACAAAAAGAGATGGCGTGCTCCAGTGTGATCAGAACCGTCTTATATGACTTGTTATATCCCTTCTTATGTCAGGCTTACATCAACTACATACTACATACCAGGCCGAGGTCCTGGGTAATATAACAGAATCCTGTACTCCTAGGAAGGTGGTGGTGAAGTGCTTGCCTTGGGGCCAGGAGACCTGATTCTGAATCCTGGATCTATCACTTACTGGGACCTGGGGCCAACACACCATTTCTCTGCCCCTCAGTTTCTCCATCCATAGAATAAAATCCAATGACAACTCTTGCTCTGCCAACTTCATAGTGTTGATGTGAGGACCAGCTTCAAAAATGTGTAAGAAATTGTCTATGCTGGACTACGTTGTGTGTGTGGCAGGGGGTGGGGTGAGGGAGAGAAGATAAATGCAGGACAAGAGACGTAAGCTAGAGTATCGGAGAGCCAGGAAGTACAGGAAGGAGCCCCACGGTCAAAATGAAAAAAGTTAGAGGTTGTGTTCAGACTTGGATACTAGCTCAAATGAGAGACTGGAGAGTCCTAGTAGGACAAAAGTGAGAGGAAGAATCTGTAGGATGGATCGTTGTTTTGGTAGGCAGTAAGTGTGAATGGATAGAAGTGCTCATGACATCTCTTAATGATTGCTCCTGACAAGATGCCTTTTTTAAAAAAGTGCCTAAGGCTCTCCTCTCCTGGGAGGCCTGTGTTGATTGTAAAGGCAGCTTCTCCCATCCTGATGCCTTTTGAAGTGCATTCATGTGTGAGAACAATGGTGATGAAATGAGGGACTCACTCATTCATTTATTCAATAAATATGTATTGATTCTGTCCTGGGAAGGCTCTCTGCCGTGTACTGGGGAACGTGGATGGTTCCTGCAACTCGGGGAGCTTATCTCCTAGTGGATAACCTTGAAAAGTATCTAGAAATGTCATTTTCTTAATGAAATACAGGGGATGCCAAAAAAATGTGCACACGTTTTAAGAAAGGAAAAAACTGTATTAAAATTGTAATAATATATACCGATAACGGAAGATGAATACAGGTCACGTTTGACTTCTGCAGTTACAAGAGGTGCTGAAAGTGGTTACCATCAGTGTAATTTTAATTCAGTTTTTTTCCTTTCTTAAAATGTGTATACATTTTTTGGCACCCTGTGTATACTAAGCTTCGGTCAGTGGCCTTTGGCCCATCGGCCTGCTTACCATATATTCCTCATCCTTCTATTCATAAATGTTTGCTCCGAAATTCATAGTTCTACCAGTTCTCCTTCAGTCTTCTGCTATAGCTGACTTGTTTTCAACACCACCGCGGTTCTACCTCGAAAGTTTTCAGGCCCCAACAAGATGAGGAGTTTGAGGATGAGATCTGCATTCTTTTTCAGCTTTCAAAGGAAAACAGCATATGCTTTTTCTAAATCGTCTGTAATCCTGTTACTAGAATACCAAACTATTTTTCTTTCTACGTATTTCTTACCTTTCCATAAACCTAGGTGAAAACATGGTATACCCACCATTTCTTTTATGTCCCTTCTTTTAATTGAATATTTCATCATCATCATCATTTTTGAGAACATCTCAAATTTCAAAATATTTGACAAAAAGTTTGACACCCTTGATGAAACTTCATGGGCTAATTTGAAGTTCAAGTATCTCTGCTTTTGGTTACAATTGTGTCACCTCAGCCTGGCAATCACAGGTTGTCTCCCATTGATCAGAAGATGGGATTGGCAGACATAGCTATCTTGGCCCATTAAAATGGTGGACAGAACTTATTAATAAATACATTAATAAATGTTTAGCAAAACAAGGCATTTTTCCAAATGCAGGGTCTAATTAGAGGCTGGGAGGAATATGTCTTTGATGGTGCAAAGATTGAGAATTACTGATTAAAATGGACCTTGTTTTTCATAACAAGACCCATCGTAAAAGAAAAATGAAGTTAATGTTAAATTTGGGGCTTTCTAATACCAATCTCACTTGAATAAAAGCCATGGCATTTGAACCCAAAGGGGATATTTAACCTGTTTAATAAGGCTTAACTGAAAACTGGCTTCCATCCCACTGTACTAATTCTGGGGCTTTAAAAAAAAAAAAAAATAGAGTGGGTGGTAGTGTTCTGGAAGGCTATGTCAGAAGCCAATACCCTGGATCTTTCTAGTGATATGAGGATGCCCAGTAATTTGAAGAGGGACCAGGATGGGGGTGATATAAATGAGGCACTGGTGCCAACTGAAGGGGGAGCCCAAAAGACTCAGAAACCGAGATAAATAATATTTTAATGAAATATTTTAAAGAAATTAGAATTAGTGTGGGAAAAAAAAAACCCACGATGAACAAAATATCCAAGTTTTTAATCAACACAGGATCAGCATTACTATTTTTGTCCTTTTATCTTAGGTTCCAAGATGATTCATCACAGCACTGTTGAATTTCGTTCTTATTTAAAATTCGATATTTTGTTCACAATGGATTTTTTGGCATTAACTTTGAGTTTTTAAAATGGTGCATTAACGTATTATTCACCTTGGTTGCTGAATCTTGGGGCACACCTTAAATTTTGCCTCCCTTCCATACCGGGAGTCCCAGCATCTGTGGATTCTTTATGCAAATTCGACTTTGCAGTGCATTTGTCTGTCTGTGTTTGTTTGTTTGTTTTAACTCTTCTCCCTTTCCAAGCTGAGCTAACATCTATTTGGCTAGTTCTGATTGAGTTGTGCATAAAGGGATATTTGCTACAGAATAAAAGGCAATAAGAAGTATATTTGTAGGAGAGATTTTGGTTTGCTGATCCCAGTGCTAAGATAATACAGTGTAATTGTTACATTCTGACAGAGGCACCAGAAGTGCGGGAGGAGTGAGCCATCCCCAGTCCTAATGACCAGCTTCTTGCCTAAGGTTCCTATAGGTGGTTGGATGGGGAGGGCAGCATAGGTGTGCACAGGGGCAGGCATGTTGTTTGGGAGGCAGATGGTCTTTCTTTTTGTAGCAAAGTTCGTGCTGTGTGTTCTGAGTTGCAAGTTGTTGTACAAGACCTGGTGCCTCCTTCACAGTGATTGGAAATTAATATCCAGAGTTTTATTTTGCCTTGATATCATTTTTGTTTTTGTTTTTGTTTTGTTTTGTTTTTTTTTTTTTTTTTTTGTTTGTTTTTTTTTTTGGTGTGTGTGTGTGTGTGTGTGTGTGTGTGTGTGTAATAGACAAAATGCCCTCACTCTTTTCCCCTTTTATGTGATGATTGCTGGGGGATGTCTATCCAGAGACTGTAATTCTCTTTTCTTTTCCATGAAGATCTTTCTAGTGCAATTGTGGGATGGACTCATGGCTCCACAGACCTAAGCTTTGCAGAGTGATTTATGGGAGAGCGGTTCAGCAGCTTTGCTCTGCATACATGCTGTGCGTTAGCCTCTACGTTGTGTGCTAAGCAGCAGTCGTATTTTTTGAAGCACTATCCCATATCCCTTATGTTGTCTCCCTATTTCAATGCTGTTGGATAGTTTTGCCAAAAGTAGCAGAGTCGAGAGGAGCTCTGAAGGTCTTCCTTGTCTTCTCATTTTGTTAAAACCAGTTGACCAAGAGGTGCCTCCGAGAAGGTGAGTCCTTTGAGAGTGCTTGGGGGAAACTCTCAGTGCACTTGCCACCATGTCTGCAGAATAGTTGGTGGTTCCAGCCTTTTCAGGCTGCTTGCCATAGGGAGAATTCTGATAGTACTTGAGTGGTTTAGATGCCAAACCACAAATGCAAAGATATAGACATCAGGAAGATTCTTGGAGGCACAGGAGGTAATGGGGGAAGGTTTCAACGGGACAATGGGAGATATCCAGGTAGACATGGAGTCATCACCAGAGCGGTCCTGCCATTAACAGGATCCCAGGAGGGGACAGAGCATAGCATTAAAGGGACCCAGTGGCAGGAGAGGGATTCAAATGCAAAGACTGGGTCTAGTTTTCAGAAGGACTGACATAGGTCAACACAAAATGCAGCCAATAAAGAAAAACTGGGGTACTTTGGAACCAGAACCTGATAGGTAGAAAGAGAAAGTTAGAATCAAGTTACTAAAATAAGGTCTTCTGGGTAGATCCAGGGTTGGAGTAAGATACACATAGGGCCAGAAACAAGATTACCAAATAAATAAAGTCAGACTTGTTATATCCTTCTTTGTAGGGCCGGTGTTGGTCCCAGAGAAGGAGGCAGGGCTGCCCCTGTAACTGGCAGGTTAAGTAATAGAGGAATGAATGTAAGGACAGGGTATAACAACTTATTAGATGCTATGTATCAGGGATGGTTTTAAAAGCCTCACCCATGATGAATTCAACAGTATTATCTCCCCCATTGGGATAAGTAACTTGCTCAAGATCATAGAGGGAGAACTAAGATTTGAACTCAGGGAGTTTGGTTTTGGAGCCACTTTCTTCACCACTATGCTATGGAATTTGTATAAGCAGATCATCACGTCACCTAAATTAGAACTTCAGTGGTCCAAAAGAAATAGAAATCTGGGTGTATGGTTCAAGTTGAATTTAGTGACATGTCTGGGAATAAACCCCGTTTCCCAGACATCCAGGAAATCAGGATGCCTACAGTGGACTGGTGAATGTGATGGAGAAGCCTCACTCAGGAGACTCACTTGAAGTTGTTTCAGCTTGGTCTTTCTAGAACATTCTAGAATGCAGCCACTCCTGCTTATTCCTGCTGACTCTGGGAAGGCCGTTCTCTGAGTTCTGCTATGTTCTGTCAGCTTATAGGTCCTGTGATGCTTTTCAGGACCCCATCCCGTCCTCCAGTTTTGGCTGTGGGGGTTGTCCTCTTTTCAAATCTTCACCAAACCACATGTCTTGATTTCTATCTGAATCTCTTGGTCCAATCTACACATTTCCTCCACAAATATTACAACAGAAGTTAGAAAACAATGTTCAGCAAGCTGGTTAACACACATTGTTAGCCTGGGGAGCTAGTTAATTCGTGTCCATTTTAAACTAAAACACCTTAAATTACTCACTTGAAATGTAAATACATATTTAACTTTAGCATTTTATCTTCCTTCAGTAGGAGGAAGAAGTAGGTGGGCCATTTTCTCCTGTTTTGGTTAACAAATTCACAGGCCATGTGGATCTGTTCTCCTCTGAAATTTCTGTAATGCTGACTAGCTGAAGAAAGCATTTAGCAACTAATTCCTTACAACATGGCCAGTATATTTTCCATTGTTGTCCTGTAAAGGCATTGAACTCATTAATTGCTTTTCAACTTTTCATGGGCTTGTTTTGTATTCTCAAGTGGATTATTAACTCCCTAGGACAGGAATTATATACCTCATGATTTTTTTCCCCATGACCCCCAGGGCAATAGCTTGCACATATGGGTATCAATATAATTTTTTAGCGCATAACACTGACCTTTTATTATGGAACACTGCCAGAAAGAGAGGTGAAGGGAGGGGAGGAATTTACTCATCCGTGTGTGTTTTTTTTCCAGGAGCTGGGTTAGTCTTAACTTGTGCCGTCTACCTTACATCCCTGCCTTATAGAGGGTGGGCCGTCTGTGCATTGAGCAGCGAATCTGTACACACTAGGAAGCCCTCTTAGGCCCTCAGGGTTGGTGTTTTAAACCACAGTCCCTGGATCATACAATCAGAGCCCCTAATTGATTTTAAAGGTGAGAAAACACTGTTAATTGAGAAAACAAACCCATTATTTTATCACAGATGTTAGGCTGGCCATTGACTATTTTAGTAGGAGACAGAGGAAGGAGGTATAAAATCTCTGCATGAGCTTTTGATGGAAGGCCTCTTCCAGGAATAAAGTGAGGAAAGGAAAACACAACCGTTTCCCCTTTGCATGGCTGCTCTGCAATACCTAGAAAATGATCTCTCTGCATTCGCAGTAAGTTATGTCTGAAAGACATTCTAAATGTATATATGGGAAAGGGCAGAAAGGTGTCCAGGTGGTCCTTTCAGCAGAAGGGCCACTGACATATGGGGAGAGGGAAAAGGTTGGATCTTGCTGTTTCTAATAATAATGGCTAACAGTTATTGACTCACTAATGTATTCTAGATACTCTTCGAGGTGTTGTGAGTATCGTAACTCATTCAATCTTCACACCAACCCTATTTGGTAGGTAGTATTAGTTTCCTCATGATAATAATACTGAAGAACTTTCTCAAGATAATGGAACGAATAAGTGATGGAGCCAGTATTTAGTCCCAAGGAGTATGAATGTAGAATAAGGGGCTGCAAACATTTTTTTCTAAAGGGCCAGATAGCAAATGTTTTTGAATTTGTAGGCCAAGATGGTCTCTGTGTTATCCACTCAACTTTGCTATTGTAGCTCAAAAGCAGTCATAGAGGATATGTAAATGTTGGGCATGACTGTTCCAATAAAGCTTTATTTAAAAAAACTGACAAAGGGCCAGATTTGGCCATACTTTGCCAACCCCCCAACTCCAGAGCTCAACTATTTGCTCTTCCCAAATTGGAGACAGCTCACGCCGTTTCCCATTACTGTGAATTTACATGTGAGGGATTAATTATTTTATGATTTCTCCATACCAAAGAGTGGGTATTGTTGTTGTTTTTCTTTTTCTTCTTTTCTCAAATACCTCGTGGTCCTCATAGAACTAAAATGAAATCTGATGAACTCGGACAATAGATCCATTTGTTTCAGATACAGGAACCTTTCCAAGCTCAACAACTGGTTTGTTGGGCACTTATTTCCTCGATCTCGTGATGGTGGGGCTGGTGTCTAGAATCCCTGTTCCCTTTTTATATGATACCGAGAGGCTACTCATTATTAAAGTTCTCCTAGCACCTGCTGGGACTTATTTTCCGAGTTCAGTTTGGTCCCTACCAGTAGACAAAGTATTGGGTGAAAGTGTAAGGAAAGAGCTGGTCACTCCTATTTATTTGTCCCCAGTCACTAGAACAGAAGCAAAATCTCTGGAAAGGGCTGATTAATTCAGAAGATGTGGAATCAGGGGATTTAGAGAGCATTGAACGTAAGGTTGGTAGAAGAACTATTATTAATACTAATAATTGACCTTTGTAACGAACCTTACAATTTACCAAATGCTTTTCTCCCGCTCCTATTAATGACCAGCGCAACTCTCCCCGCCCTTCCCTGGGTGCCTGGGGATTTGTCTTAATGGTGTTTCAGAGTGTAAGGCTGCTGATACAATATAATCTGAGCAGGTACTGGGACCTGAGTACATTACTTATTCATGCGTTTGCTGATGGAGATGGAAATCCAAGCATGACATCAGTAAATCCAGAAGGCGATGCCTTTATAGCTTCTCTCTCTTTAAATCAGGGTCCTTGCACGACAAAGAGAAGAAAAAGTACATCATTTAAAAGTGCATCTGTCACTTACGTGCTTGGAAACATGTCACAGTGAGTGGTGAAACATTATTAACTCTTTTTACCTTCGAAGAATAATTCATGCACTTACAAGTATAATCTGCATCACAATGAAATATTTGGATGTAAGCGTAGGTGTAATTAATGCCAGAAAATCTCTGAAACCAGGGAAGCAAGGAAATTCATGGGTACATTGGCTTCAGAAATAATCAGTGTGCCAAGGAATTTGGGGACATGCTACAACCTTGTGTAGTCTTAGTAATTATGAGGGCCAGTGAAGGGAAGAAATGTGAGCGCTGCCTCCAAAGATTTTGGACCTGTGACGGAAACTTGAACTACTCATGCTGGTTTGCATACTCTCCATAATTTGGATTCTCTAATTTAATTCAATGTAATAACTATTTATTGAATCCTCGTCATGTCAAATTCTCAGATCTAGACATGGGATTTATAAATATAATAATAGTGTATTGGGTGCTGTTGGTACTCTGCCCAGATATCCCTTATGTGGTTGCTGTGAATATTGGCTGCTATCAGCTCACAGCTGCCCTCTTCTCCAGGGAATTGGCCTTAGTTAAATGGGAACTGCTTGGCTGTGGAGGATAAGTCTTCCTCTGCCCCCTGAGGGGGCAATCTATAGCCAGTAATTGACTGACATGGAGGGCTTGGATGGGGGGAACAAGGTACAGCGGGTTGGATCCATTCCAAGGTGGAACTAATTCTTTGGTGCAGTTTATACTCCAGAGCTCCCCGTGGGATGAGGCTGAAGCTAGATTTCAGTTTAGCTCCTTTTCCTGGCATTTCTTGCTTCCCTCACTCCCTTGCTCCTGAGACTTCTCCTTCAATGAAATCACAGGCCTTCAAATTCCCATCTCAGATTTTACTCCTGGAGAGCCCAACTTAAGACACAGTATCATAATATATTGTTTATGGCATCCATACTAGGGGCAAGGCATTGGCTAAGAAATTTGCATGTATTATCTCATTTGATGTGTACAGTACCTGTTTTTACTATTGGAGTTGAGGTTAACCTAAGGCTCAAAGTCCCGCTTAGTAGAGCCAACTTTCTGGGACAGGTCTGCCAGCCTCCATAAGCCTCATTCTATCAGCTGCGTGATTTGAGTAAGACACATGATCATACTTGCTCCCTCCTCACTGGAGCTTACAGTTCAGTAGGTGGAGAAAGAAAATGCAAACCTGTTATCAGAGAGATGCAAAAAAGGTTCCAGGGATTCAGAGGAGGGAGAGCTCATATCCAGTTGAAAAGCATGACTGTTTGTAGAGATTTTATCACATGCTTACACAGAGACCATGCTGATCTCTCAATTTTTCCAGCTGGACTCCCGCTGATATCTGGTCTGGTGTATTTTAAGCTTTGTACCTGCAGAATAGTTATGTGGATGAGATTTGAAGGGGTATGAGCACACATAGTTATATCTTATGAGCTCCTACATAAGCCTGTTGCAAATAAAATTTGTGACTGTCGTACCAAAGGAGGCATGGGGTGTGCTGCCTCCTGATTCCAGAGACAACAGGAACAGGGTCTCAAATTCTTTAACCGTCAGATAAGAAGAGGACCCCTCTTTGATGTGCTTGTCTCTGAAGTTGGCTACCTCCCTTCAAAGGACCTTTCAGACCGCTAGTTTAGTATGGCAATAGAGATGACGAGAATGATGAGATTTAAGACATATTTTGAACTAGAGCTGATAGATTTTTGTAAAGACCTGCTCATGGGATTGAGTGTGACTTGTATGAAGCTTCCTCTCCATTATTTTGCAGCCCATAGGAACTAAGAGCTGCCATTTTGTCCACAGGTCTCATAGAGAACAGAATTGAATCTGTGTCAATCTGCAAAACCCGCTTCCCAACTAGGCCGTGAGTTGGGAAGGGATTATGGCTTCCTGTGATGGTTCCCATACAGTGCATTTTAGGTGTTCAGTCAATGTTCTGGGTGATTGTCACCTTGAATAGAACTCTTGTTTTGGAGAAGTCAGGGCAGAATCAAATTCAAAGATTTCTTTTCCCAGTTCTGTTGCTCTGGCTTCCTGTTGTCAACCCATGGTTTATGTCTCTTTTGCTCTCCTTGGAAAAAAAGATACATACTTACATGCATACATACAACTGCTAACAACCATAGAAGGACTTGCACGTTTTTTCTCAGAAAACCCATTACAGCATGATTTTAAATATCTGAGAATAACAGTACTTATTATCTGTGTGATTTGGTCTTTATAGACAAGGTACATAATTTCTTCAGTTTCATCTACAAAATGGTCTCATGATGCTTCTATCAACCCCTCGCCAGTGTCATTTTAAGAAGCAAATGAAAGTATGCATATGAAAGTGCCTGGTAGAATAAATGGCTAGGTAGAATAAATATAAGGAAGTTATCATTTTTGTTTTTAATTCTTATAACTTGGTGAATGTTCACAGGCCAGCTCGTTGCTAGATCAATCCATTTTACCCTGATTTATGTGGCCTTTTATATTTCCCTTGTGGTAAAAAGAGATGTTCTTCCAACATTGCCTTGCTCTGACTTTCTTAAATGCTCTCAGCATTTGTTTCAAGGATGGAGGATTGCACTGTGCTCACCTTGCCTGAGCTAATGTCTCCTTTGAACTGTGACCAGGGACCAGGGAATCCAGCAATAACTGATGGAAGTAAAAGGTTGCTGATGACATTGCAAATCTGCTTTGTAGAGGGCAGCGGTCCAGGTTTTTTTTGTGAACGTTTCTGTGTAGGTTCTCAGAGGCATCTATCCTTCCTTGGACGTGAAGGAAGTCCACTTTATGTTTTCAAATAATAAGAACCCATATCTAGAGTCCATTGTTGGATCTTTTCCTTCTTCCCTATTTTCTAGACAATAAAAAAAGTTAGGGTTTGTTCAAACTGTCCATGTGGAGACAGTTATGAGTTGCTAGGTGAGGGATACATTATTTTCTTAAGAATTTTCAAAGGGGGAAAAATGTAAAGGGTTTTCACTGAAATTACCTCTCTAAGATTGTTTTTTCTCCCTGTCATTTATAGGTGCTCAGGTTTAGAGGGACTTAGGTCATCACAAGTCAGAATTCAACAGAACCCTGGTAATTCCATCCCCTCCTTTGTGTACTTTATAGCAAGAGTAAAAGTTAGAATCAGGACTAGATCTGGGGGCACTGGGCCCCTAACCTGAGGCCCTGCACCATAGCACCTGGAGAGGCTGAGAAGGATCCTGGGGCCTGCCTTACTCAGCCTTCTTTCAAAGATGAGAAGACAGGCCCACATCAACTCAGGTCTCTTGGCTCCTGACTATTTCTTCATAAATCACCAAATATATCCAATTAAATGATCTCCTTTCAGGAAGCAGAATATTCAGAAATTATTGGGGTTTAGTAATTACTGAATTTCTGAATCACATGCGTCTCTCATAATTGACTCATAATTGACCTGTATTTTGGAGTTTAAAAGCCCAGTGCTTTCTAAAAATAGCTGTAGTTTTCTTAGGAGCTGGTCAAAGCCAGGTATGTGCACCACCTTATAGCCAGTAGAGGGCGATCACGTTAATACAATCTTTTTGCGCTGTTGGGCTTTCAATTAATGTATGGATATGAATAAATAACCAAGTTAGCCTAAATGCTTTCAAACAAATCCTTTCATCAATATCCACTAAATGGGGGAAACACATTTTGCTTTATACACTATACTCATTCACCAAAGAGTATTACAAAGTTACAGCACAGCCTGCAACAACAGTTCAGTAATTAAGCCGCTGAAATCCAGGCAGCTTGGTCCTCCATCATTGTCAGGGCCCCGGTGGCCATCAGGTAGAAGACACAGGCATGGGACTTGCCGTGTATTTTTGTAACATTAGTAGAATTTTCATATTAGCAACAACAAAAAGCTATCCTGTGCCAGAGTGAAAGGAACTCATATCAAATGTGATAGGGAGTAGCTCTTAATTCATTCTTCATACCTCCCTCTCCCTCCCTATTCAATTTTCAAGGACTCAGCGATAAACAAAATCAGCGGTGGAGGATTCCACCTCCCTGGCTCGCTCCACTGGCGGCATAAATCAGGGCTGCTCTTGATTAGAGCTGTGGGCAGGTTGGCAGCATTTGGAAACAGAATGAATGGCCCCATGGTCAGTGAGGTTTTCACAATCTTGAGACATAGGCAAGATCAATGTGAGAGTGGAGGCAAATACAAATTCCTGGGTCATTCATTCATGCACACATTCCAGGAACATTTCATCGAGCCCCTGATGTGTGCCAGCCACTGTGCTGAAAGCTGGAAAACCAAATATGAGTAAGACATTCAGCTTCATTTAAGGAGCCAAATTGGACCATTTTCTTGGCTAATAACTGTATTAAAAATACTGAAGGAATATTAACCTTGATGGAAGTTCTATGATGTGTCGTTAGGACAGCCAACATCTATTGTGCATTCCCTGTGTACCAGGTGTCTGCTGAATGCTTTACATGCAGTATTTCATTGGCTCCTCATGATATATTTCATCCATAGATGCTGTTTATAATCTCCTGACACACAGGGGGTTAAGTAACTAGTCCAAGACTATGTCATTTATATATATGAATGTACAGTGCTTGTCTACAAAGGCCAAATAAATGCTTAAAATGCTAATAATAATAGTTACCCCTTAATGAGACTTACTATGTGCCACATGTTATGCTAAGTGATTTACATCTTATTGACTCCCCTTAAACACTTCTGCAGTAGGTACTGTTGTTATTGTCATTTTTATAAGTGAAGAAGTGGTTAAGTACCTTATTCAATGTAATATGGTAGCAACTGCAAGAGGAAGGATTTGAACCTGAGTCTGATTCCAGACTGGAGAGCTTCACAGGAAGCCAGTGGATTTTTAAGTGGTAGGGAGTGTGAAAAACACCTAGGAGCATATTGCTGGAAATGTGACCCTAATCACCATAAAAAATCACCTAGAAAGCTTCTTGTTGTGTGCCCCGTTTGGTCCCATCCCAGAACAATAGAATCAGGAACCCTGGAGGTGGAAGTGTAGACTTCAGGTGAGTCTTATGTGCAGCCAGCATGGGGAAGTACTTTCAAGGGTCTGGGGGGGTGGGGGGGGCTCAGGAACCTGTGCTTTTTACATTAAGCCCAGTGAGAAAAGTTGCCTAAACTCTACTGTTAATGAATGTAAGCTGTATTTAAACTACTAGGAGAAAAGAAAATAGTTGTCCTCAGTACAGCTTTCAAAGGTGTCCCAGTTTAGATGATAAATTTCATGGTCATCTCTACACATAGCAGTCTTGGCCACATATAGCGCTAGCCATTTTGAATAATCTGCCTATAGGGAAACAACCTAAATGTCCATCAAAAGTTGAATAAATAAAGAAGACATGATATCTATATAATGGAATATTATCCAGCCATGAGAACACAGGAAATCCTGCGATTTGTGACAACATGATTGGAACTTGAGGGTATTGTGCTAAGTTAAATAAGCCAGACAGAGAAAGACAAATACTACGCGGTATCACTTATATGTAGAGTCTCAAAATAAATAAATAAATAAAAAGTCAAATGCATGAAAACAGTAGAAAAGTGGCTTCCAAAGGCTGGGGAGTAGGAGAAATAGGGTGAGGTTGGCAAACCTTTCAGATACAAGATGAGTAAGGTCTGAGGATCTGCTGTAAAACATGATGACTATGAAGTGTGCTCAAAAAATGCAGTGAATGTTTAAGCAAAAAAAAAATTATTACAGTAAAAGACACATTGCCATCCCCCTCAAAATACTCCCCTTTGCTTGAAACACACTCATTCCATCATTCTTACCACTTTCTGAAGCAGTTTGGAAGTCCTCTTTCATGAGTGTCTTTAGTTGCACTGTCGTGGCTGCCTCAATGTCCTGAATCATTTTGACGTTGAGGAAGAGCCAGAAGTGGCAACGTGCCAGACCTGGTGACTAAGGCGGATGAGGACATACTGTAATGTTTTTATTTGACAGAAATAGTTATATACCAGAAGTGTTGTGTGACACGGAGCGTTGTCATGATGGAGGATGATTTATGGCACACTTTAAAACACACCTTCTCTCAACCGTAGCTCACACCCAACTAACTGCACTGAACAAGTTGAAACTTATCACACACAGTTACTAAGGTTCTACGCCCCGCTTCCTGTATTGAAGATCCTGCCTTTTGGTTGGATAGCACGTGGCAGCAGCATTCACCATAATTTTTTATCATACCTCATATAGTTGATAACACTATGTTATATTATTGAAATTTGTGCTAAGAGAGTAGAAGTTAAATGTTCTCACCAAAATTTTTTTAAAAAAGTAAGGTGATATATGTGTTAATTAACTAGATGTGGAGAATTTTTTCGCAATATATACAGATATCAAATCACCATGATGTATGCTTTAAGTATCTTACAGTTTTATTTGTCAATTATACCTCAATAAAACTGAAATTTTCTTAAAAAGTGAAGAGGGCCTGTAGATAGCAGAAAAAAATATAATACATGAAATCCCTGGACTATATATATATTATATTCATGTCAAGAGTAAGTGATTCCATAGAGCCTGGAAAATAAGTGAAGTATATATCTGGGATAAAACGAATTTTTGACTTTGCTTGCGCTTAAAATTAAGAATGATTTCTCATTCATAAGTCTATAACACAGTTGCGAAATTTTGTTTACCAACATTCTTCTTGAGGAGAACACTGTATTTGTTTGGGAGAAATGCTCTGAGAAATTGTGTATAAAAGGGTAGGGAGAGGTAGAGGCCTCAAGGACATGTCTGAGTAATTAAAGATGTTCCGCAAAACAGCCTTGGAATGAGGCCAGGCCTCTGTTCCCAGGAAGAGCCTTTATTTTCCTAAGAATCTTGAGGCTTCGGTCTGCGAGTTAAGAACTAAGAGAGTGCTTTGTTGGGAGGCACAGTACCTAGGAAAGTAATTTGAAATTCCACAAGGGAAGGAATAAGATCTAGGAAAAGAGAGCCACCACAGGTGGCAGTGTGGCTAAGAGGGATTTAGGAGAACAGAATTGTTTGTGGAATTTAATCTTTAGTGAAACACTATGCACTCCAAAATATTCTTTCCCATGACTTCATCACTGTTCAGTGCACACTACCAAGAGAAAAAAGAACAGCAGAGAGAGAGAGAGAGAGAGAGAGAGAGAGAGAGAGAGAGAGAGAGAGAGGAAGGAGGGGAGGAATTCATTAACTTGTGAGTGTAATTTACTTCAGAACATTCCTATTTAAACTGTGTGCTATATATGTTTAAGTTAATTTTATTCATACCCTGGGAACAGCTCACATTTGAAGTGTTCTGGAAAAGAATATACACTCCTAAGGATAGCATTTGAGAGCCACTGGTTAGGAGTCAACAGTTCCAAGGCCTCTGTGACAAGGAGTTAACTCTCCGTGTCTAAATCTGCACCTAGAGACTTTGTTGATTAGCGCAAGAGATGTTAAAATAATTTTTATTGGTGAAATGAATGGTACTCAAGACATGTGGATTGGCTAGAAGTATCATACGGGCCCCACTGCCCTTGAATGAATGAGATATGAGGAATCTAGCAAACTCCAAAGCCATACACTCCTTTCCAGTGGTGCCCTCACCTTAGGGCTCCAGTTAAGTCCTACCTGTAGCCACTTAACAGAGGATTTGGTTACCTGATTCCAAGTAGATTGGCTGGATTCTGCTGCTGACATAATGTCACATTTGGCTCAAGTAACTCTTCCGTACAAGGATCCTATGGAGAGTGACTCAAAGAACATAGAGATGGTGATTTACCGGCTGACAAAGAAAGTATGAACTTGTGTGTACATGCTCATAAATAAAGGTCTGTATGAGAGTGTGTTGTACAGAGCAATCAAAGACATGTTTGCATTGCAATGTCCCGGGTGGAGGCCAGGTTATAGCGGAAGGGACCTAGCTCTCACCTGCCTGTATCTCATTACTGATATGGATATGAAGCCAACAGGTCCTGCTAACTCTGAATGGTGGCACTGGCTTAGACCATTCTCGGTCTTGTGGAGACTAGACTTCTAGTGGCAATCTGTTAAAGGTCTGAGCTTCTAACTGTGTTGGTGTGGAACCAAAAGAGATTAAGGCTGTGTGGACAAGAGAGTAGCTGACCATGAGTCAGAGTTGCAGAAAAATATTGAGAAGGCATAGCAGGCAGTCAAGACATCATGATTTCCTTCAAAGAGTACAAAACACTATGGGAAAGACTTTGCTAAGTGATATAATAAGATTGAGAAATCAAAGGAGGGTAAGACAGGTATGATGGTGGGCACTGGGTGGATATCAGGAAAGGTATGATGAAAGAGATATATATTATATTATATTATATTATATTATATTATATTATATTATATTATATTATATTATATTCATTATATATTAGGTATATATATACATATTATATATATATATATATCTAATATATATATATATATATATATATATATATATATATATATATATTATTAGAGGTGAGTCTTGAAGCATGAGTGAGATTCTTAACATACCAAGAAGAAGAGAGGAAGGGTACGGGGAGAAGGCTGTGTCAGTAAGGTGACATTGGAGTATCCTGGGTGGTTGTTGGGAAGTAGGACATGATAGAACATATTTCAAGAATTTTGAGGGGTTTCAATGCTGTTGGGGATATCACATCCTGTCCCTGATTTCTCTGGTTAGAAGCTGCATACCTCTCTTTTTTGCCCACTTTCATAGAGTTGTTTGTTTATTTTTATTTGTAATTATTGGGGGGATCAGGCTTGTTTGTTTTTTTTTGAGAGTGCTGTTGCAGTTGAGAATAGGTTATGACTTTCTGATCTCAAACATATAGAAAATGGAAGAAGATAGGAACCCTTCATCTTTTAGATGCCAAAGCAATCTATCTGCATCCGTACCCTCTCTTTTCTTTCCCTCCTGTTTCTATGGAGACAGTGTCTCTGTTCCTATCAAAAACCAATCCTTACACTTTTGGTCTGGATCCCAGTCTCTTTCACCTTCTCAAGGTCTTTGCCCCAGCAATTATATCTTCATTTCTATTATCATAAAAATATGCTCTCGGAACTACTATTAAGAAAAGCTGATCTCTTGTTTCCCTCCAGCTTCTATTCCCTTTGCTCCCTTCACATAAAATCTTGAGCTATTTGTCTACAGTCACTATTCCCACTTCCTAGCATTCTCTTCTCTTCCCAGCTCACCCGATAGGCTTTCCTCCTCATCACTCCACTAGGGCTGCTATTTTCAGGGTCACCAGTGATCTCTGTTCTGCCAGATTTGGTGGGCGATGCTTGCAGCAGCATCAGACACAGTAGGCTTCTGCCTCCTTGAACCCCTTCTTTGAGCTCACAAGACTCCACATCTTTACACTTCCTCTTTTTTTAACTGGCCACTCACTCCTCAAACTCCCCTAATCAATCTTTAAGTGTGGCATCTCCTAGGGGTCTGCCCTAAGAGCTACCTACATTACATGCCAGGTCTTGGTGTTCCAGCCCTGATAGCTTGCCAGTTCCCCAGGACTGTTTCTGACTTGGCATCTGCACGTGGATGTCTAACAGACATCTCAAACTTACCATTTCTTGCATTTCCCTCTGAGATATCCTCTGCACTGTAACTTTCGCCAACAAAGGAAATGGCCTGAACACCCAGCGGATTGCTCAAGCTGAAAAAAAAAAAATCTAGATACCCAGTAATTCAGCATGAAGGCAAGCCTTATGGACGGTACCTCTAAGACAAATCCACAGATTCCAAGGATCTTTAATGGCTGCACATCACACTTAGATAAAATCTAAACTCCTTACCCTACTTAGGTCGCCCAACAGGATCTAGCCCCTTCCTACTTTCCCATGTCATGTGTATCACCCCTCCCCCTCTCATTAGGCTCCAGGCAGCTTATTGACATTTTTGATCTGTGAACATGTTAAGCTCTTTACTGCTGCAGAGTCTAGTAGCATCTATCTTCCCTATCTACAGTTTTTTCTTATGATCTACATATAGTTTCTCCGTTCTAGTCTAGATCTAGAAGACCTCAGCCACAATGATATTATCTCTAAGAAGCCCTTTCTTACCACCCAATCCTTGGTAGCCAGCTTGCCAACTGTCACCTCCAGCTGTTATTCTTGGCATATGACATTGTTCTTCTTTGTTTATTTAGGGTTTTTATTGTTTGTTTGTTTGTTGTATATCTGGCTTCAGCACAAAGTAAGCTTGGTAAGACAAGGGGCTTTATCTTAGTGCCGCAATGGTGACTGCCAGGCATGAGTGTTTGAACACTCCTTGTTAAAGTAATGCATGAAACATTATAATGGTGAACCTTAGCTCACTGGAGGATTACTTTAATTTAGCAATAGACGAGCTAGCAGAAGCTCACGTGTGTTATCAGAAGCACGTTGAGTAACCTTTCTCTATAAACTGAACTGGTTGAATAGCAACCAGGCTGCAAACTCACTAGCCTCCAAATTACTGTGGGTGCAAAGTTATATGCTTGTACCAAAACATACTTGTACAAACGAAAGGTGAGAAACAGTTGACTTTAACCTCAGCCCTTCTTAAAGAGACTTAGGATACTTAGGTCAATATGTGCCCTTTGTGTGACACTCGCCAAAAAGCTGATGTGATATTGGGCTATGGTGTTTGCAGTGTTGTGTCAGAATTAGGGGGTTGTTAGTCCCACTATATTTCAAGCTGGTGAGACCCTTGCTACTCAAAATGTGGTACTCAGACTAGCAGCATCAACATTCCCTCGCAAATTGTCAGAAACACAGACTCTCCGGCCCCATCCCAGACCTTCTGAGTCATAACCTGCATTTTAACAAGATCCTTAGATGTCTCATACACATATTAAAGTTTGGCAAGCATGGTGCTGTGACCATTTCCTCTAAGTATTATTTTGAGTGCTGTGATTTACGAGGGTTAAAGATAAACCTGAAAGAGTGTAACTAGGATGGTGGGAATACCTGAAACTAGGTCACCAGAGAAGGTAGCCCTCTCCGGTCATAATATGTAATACAGGCTTGGGCACCAACCAATCAGAACAGAGGTCAGCTGTAGCACAGGAGCAGGATCCTAGAGCACCCCCACCCGTGCCACCCCTTTAACTAACATAGAGATGTTGAGGGGCTGTGCTTGGAAAGTACCAGGTGGCCAGGTGATTAGAGGAGGGAGATATACAAGGGGTTTGTGGCAATGGCTTTTTATAAGAAATTTTATACAAATGTCTTAATATTTAATAAATTATAACAAAACAGTGAAAATCAGTTGAAATCATCCTCATTCTGTCCTATCTTTGTTTCTTGTACATATCACTGTTACTGGCTTACCATGTGATTGTGTTTTAGTTGATTCAATGTCTGTCTGCCCTAGTAAACCATATCGCCACGATGGCCTGACCAGGTCTTTTTCCTGACCTTGGTGAGTACTTAATTAGCATTTGCTGAAATGAATGAATGAATGAATGCATGCATGCATGCATGAAGGAACGAACATACAAATGAGTATGTGAGGCAGTTATATGAAAGAAAGGTCAGACATATTCTCTGTCATCCCAGAATGCAAAACCAGTGTACTGGATGGAAATAGTAATGCAGATGTGGGTTTAACCTTAAAGAAGAAACTTCTGAAAATTAGAGGTGTGAGAAAATGGATTGAGCTTCTCTGGGAGAAGTCAAACTGCTTGGCATTAGAATTATTCAAATAATCTAACAAACTATTTGATGTACAAACTGTATAAACAAGCTTTTGTATAGATGAAGAAACTCAAATAGCCATAATATATGAAAAATTTGCCCAGCCTCACTGGGATTCAAGGGAAATTAAAATCACAGTAGCATACCATTTCAAACCATATCGGCACACATTTTAAAAATCTGATTACACCAACTGTGGGCAAAGGATATGGCGGTGTAAATCATCATAACCACTTTAGAAAGATCTAATTTAATTCAAGATAGGCATACTCTACAATTCAGCAATTCTGCTTTTTGGCTCCATTTTAGATTTTTAAAAATGGGATATCCTAGTCATAAACAGTGAGCTCTAGCAAGGCTATTCACTGCAGCACAATGTGAAATATCAAAGAAAAGGGGGGTTATAATCCCACTGTTTATCAGTAGGGGAATGCACAAATCAATAACATTTATATAATGGAATATTACACAGCAATGAAAATGAATGAATTGGGTCTTTAATATGATAAATGAGAAAAGCAAGTTTGAAAGGATGGATAGGACTGGATACATTATAATTAACTTTACTGATACCCCAAACAATAAGTACATAGGGATTATGGGTAGAAAACCAAAAGGATATAACCAATTGATTTACTCCAGCTTCAAAGGGAGGGGGGAGACAAGGAGAAAAGATGGGGAGTGGGACTTCAGCTCTACCTATAATATTTAATTATTTTCTTTTTAAAGAAAGAGATCCTAGCACATTTAGCATACTGTCAACTTCTCTTCCAAAAGGGTGGTGGAGACATTGGTGTCTGTTATATTATTGCCTGAGCTTTTTGGTATCTTACAACTCATGATGAATTTTAAAAAATTAAGAGGAACTGCTTGTCATGGAAGTTGAGGGTGTGGAGGACAGGAGCATCCGTTACATTCTTTTGGAAGCTTGTTCACTTTCCCTGAGCTTGTCCCCATCTCTTTCTTCTGTGATCAGACATGCCGCGGTGTCCTGGAACTTTTTCTCTCTGGGTAGAGAAAGGAAAGTAGACCCGAGGTTCTGAGTTCCATGGTCATTATCCAGCCGATCCTTTTAAGACACTTCCACAGGCTTCTTGTGGAGTCCTCCTTCCTGACAGCAGGTAGTCTGTTTTTGTTAAAGGAAACACCCATCAAGTTCCAGAAAGGAAATGTAGGTCAGAGAAAATGTGACAGATGGAGAGCAATGCGGTCCTCGATCTGTGGTGGGGACACGCAGACCTGCTTCTTCACTGACCTCAGCTCAGGCACTGCTGTATTCGCAGCCAGGTAAGTCTCACCACCATGATTTCGTGTACTTTTCACATGAATTATCCCATGAGATAGTCCCAACACCCTTGAGATGAGTCATGGCATCCTGGCTTTAGAGGTGAGGAGGCAAAAAGACTCAACAAATTAAGTGGTTTGCTCAAATCAGGCAGGTAACAAGGAAGCGTAGACCTGAACCCAAGTTTTCTCTTTCTACCACCTTTTCACTCTGTTCATAGCACCTTATTCATTTAGTACATTACTTGTGTTATGCCCTTACCTGCCTCCAGTGTGGTGGTGAGGTGGCAGCAGGCATGCATAAAAGATATTTGTCAAGTGGAAATGGGGTTGGAGTTTGGGGAGTGGGGAGCAGAAAGACGGCATGAAAGTGAATATCCCCAAACCCAAGCCAGGAGAGTGTTTAATTTAGTACTGAATTAGTGTGCACTTCCTGGCACATGCCAGGATATATGGCTTTATTGTTTGATAACGGGAAGCTTGACAGTGTGACAGAAGACGAACGTTCTCCCTGGAACTTAATTATAAAAAGGAAAGGTCACATAAATTCCTGTATAAGAAATTACTGTAGCTACAATTATATTTCCATTCATCAAGCGACCTACCCTCATTGGGGGACAGAGTATTGTTTTGTGTGTTCATTGCTTTTTGATTGAGATATATGAAGAGCACAGGTAATTAATTGTACATATGTGTGTATATATCACCATGTAGCCACCACCAATGTCAAGATGTAGGACATTTCCAGCACCCCAATACCTTCCAGTAGGTTCCCCCCTATTCCTTCCCAGTCAGTGAGCAGCCTCTGTACTCCCATCCCATAGTAGTAGAAACTGTTATGACTTTTAGAAACATTGACTTGTTTTCCCTGCCCATAAACTTGTTATAAACCGTAGGGTACAGAATGTGCTCCATGTGCCTGGCTTCTTTCGCTCGGTCATTTGAGAGGCTCACCCCTGTTGTTGCAGATACCAATTGTCCATTCTTTTTCATTGCTGTGTAGGACGCCATTGCATGAATATACAGAAACATATTATATTGATTCATTCTACTCTCTGTGGGCATGTGGTTGTTGACAATCTTTGGTTGTGATGAATAGAATGGCTGTAAACTTTTCTGTGCATATATTTTGGTAGACGTGTACACCCGTTTCTGTGTGTGTGTGTGTACCGAGGAGTGAAATTGCTGGGTGGTAGAGTAAGTGGAACTTATAGTTTTAACTTTAGGAGATAGTGCCAATCAATTTTCCAAAGTGGTTGTGCCAATTTAGACTCCCATCAGTAGTACGTGAGAATTCCAGTTGCTTCACATTCTTGACAGTACTTGATATTGTCAGTTGTTTTAATTTTAGCCATTCTGGTGCGTGCTGGTGGTATTTCGTTGGGGTTTTAATTTGCTTGATGAGTCATGACATTGAGCAAGTTTTCATATGCTCACTAGCTATTTGGATGTCCACTTTTGTGAAGGGCCTATTCAAGTCTTTTGCCCATTTTTAAAAAATTGGGTTGTTTTTCTCTTCCCTGTTAATTTGTAGGAGTATTTAATATATTCAGGATACAAGTCTTTTGCGTGGGTGTATCTTCTCCTAATTCACGACTTGCCTTTTTGCCCTTTTAATATCTTAGGATAAACAGTGCTTGATTTGAGTGAAGTTAAATTTATCCATCTTTTTTCCTCAGTTGTTAGGGCTCTTTGTTAAAGAAATCGTGGCCTAGCCCAAGGTCCTGAAGATACCGTCATACCTATTGTTCTAGAAGCTTTGTTGTTTAGTGTGGCATAATTTTCCGTACATGAACTTTCTAGTTGAATCTTGGTATGAAGTACCAGCTTCCTACTTCGCAGATGCATAACCCTGATTAATTCTGAGCTTCAGTTTCCTAATGTGTAAATGCGAAAAAACCTAATTAATAAATTCATTGTGAGAATTCAACAAGATATGTGTGTGAAGAATCTGGTACACAGAAGAAACTGCGCAGATTTACTTATCACCCTTCCCCATTCTGTCACATAGAAGTTAGTAATACTTAGGTGTATTTGTCTCTTGCCCTCAAAATATTCATAAAACATTTACTGAGGATGTTCTGTGAGAGGAGCAAAAACACAAACAAAGACTAAGGATCACTCAGTTGAAGAGACAATGACGAGGGAAATGTGAAATAACAATACAAAAGTTAAGTACTAAATAAAGCACTTATTAAATATTATTCACAGAAGCGTACAGGGTAAATTGCTAAATAGACAAAAATTGCCAGAAATACAGAAAGGAGCGGTCATTTCAGTCTGCAGTAGCCAAGGGGGCTTTCAGTGGGTTGGTGATAATTTAGCCAGGATGGGAACAGCATTTTATCAAGGATGGAGAGTTGTCTCAGATGGGGTCTACTGTTGTGAGCAAGAAAACACATGGCACATACATTATGTAGGAGGTACTTTTCTAGTTGGCTGGAGTGGAAGATTTGTTGAGATGAAGAGTGGGAAATAATACTGGAAGTTGGTTCATTGCTCAATTCCACAGATATTTATTGAGCATCTACTATATGCTGAGCTCTGTGATACTTGATTTTCACAACTATGTGCTCTCAATTCCCTGATATGTTTCTGTGTATTATATGTATATACACATAGGTCTCTTTAAAAAGGAAAAGACAGAATAATATATGTCATACATATATAATGCATATGTGTGTATACATGTATATACATTAAATATCATTTACATATGTTCTTATAATTTTACCTTTTTTTTAAAGAAAATAGATAGTGGTTGAATACCGTATTATAGACACTAAGGACAAAGCAAGTTAAGAAGATGAGCTCCATGGTGTTCTGTCTTCAGAGAGTGGCAGTACTGTCAAGGATAGGTCATGGCTATTTGGTTTTGGATAGTAGAAGACCCTTGAAAGGATAATATTAGCTTGTTTTAGGAACCCAAATCATGATGGAGGGAGTTTGAAAAGAGCTGGTGGGAAGGTAGGCGAGTAGGAGGGTTGGAGGGCTAGTTGCTCTTACCCTTGGGTGAGTCAGCTCACACCTTGGGCCATGGATTTCCCAGCCTGTAGATTAGGAAGAATAACCACCCTCTCTCCCCCCATCACAGAGGAAGTGCCTACTTCAAGTGTATCCACAGGCTAAGAACAGTATTACTTCTGAGGGTGGCCACAGGGACTCAGTATCAAATAGCCATCTCCATCTTCTGAGAGTAGACAGGCCAGACAGACCTGGGTCTAAACCCCATCTCCACCCCTTACCTGTGACTTTGGACAAAATCCTTCTGAGAGGGGTGGAGGGAGGGAGGGAGGTTCTTTTGACGCATCCCTGCCTTAGAGAGATACGTGGGCACGCTGAGGTTTGTGCAGTATTAAAGAGGCACCAGAGTGTGAAGAGCATAGATAGTATTGACCTTTCACAGGTAACATTTATCCCATTCCGCACTCACCTCTCATCTGTACCTCTTATTCAGGAAGCCTCATGCAACTGCATTAGCTGTGCAGAGAGCAGGGTCTCCCAGGGCACGTTTCACTGTGCAGCTGCTGCCCTATTAGGAAGACCTCGGGTCATGGAGACGGTCTCTGAGTTTGCTAACAGTATTTAAGATTTCCTGGTAAATTGAATGCTGGAATAAACAATGAGGCCCCCCACAGTGAGGTCTGCTGTCATTTACAGGGCAAAGTGAAATTGAGTCCAAAATGTTATCATGTTTTCTGAATTTAGGGATTGAAGTAACACTCCAGGCTGCCTTCCTTAATAATTGCCCTTAAGGAGGTGTCTCTGATTTGACATGTATCTTTTATGCATGAATCAAAATGAGTAACTAAGAATGGGGGGAAATTGTCTAGCCAGCAGCATAGTGGCCAACATGTGAGAGTGAGAAATTATGCTCAGGAATGATTGTCCCTTGGGCTTTCTTGCTGCCATCTACGGGTCTGAAAATTAAATATTAATGTTGGGGAAACTCATTTTTCCCATGAAGAAAAGGGTCTTTACTAAAAACTGGGTCACTGGTTCTGGGAAGCTCAACACACAATGAGAGATTTTACCTTTAAATTTTTTAATAACATTTTTATCCTTATCATAAAGAAAATATTGAAAGAAAATGTTGGGGAAGACAGAAACATAAGAGTTAGAAAATGAATGTTACTTCATAATCTTACCACCTGGAAATAACCTTGTTTAACCTTTGGTTGTATTTCCTTCCAGATTGCATTGTCCCTTCTCAAAATTGGGATTATTTTTAAAGATATTTTTGGTTTACCCCTTTGCATTCTGCTCTTTTCGTGGTGCTTTCTGGTAAGGATTTTTCTGGCTTCAAAGAATCTTTGAAAAACATGATGTAATACTACATTGTATGGATGTTCCATGATATACCAGGGTGCCAAAAAAATGTATACACATGACTTGTGTTCAACTTTTGTTTTTGGTGTATATTGAGTATTATAATTTTAATACAGTTTTTTCCTTTCTTAAAATGTGTATACATTTTTTTGGCACCCTCTGTGTTTAGCTGAAGCTCTCCTGGTCAACATTAGATTATTGTAAGTTTATTAATAGGAGTGCAGTCAGCACCCATTTACATAAGTCTTTGTCTTCATTGGCTCGTGATAATCTCCCTTAGGGAGTCCCTTCATCCTTCCTTCAGGGAACCCCAGCCTATCAGATAATCTACACAAGTCTGTACTCTAGTTCCAAACCATGTTCCCGTTCATTTCCCATGTGGGTGTGTCCAGCTTTTGTCTCCTTTCCCCTGAATGTTCTGTGAGGGTTAGGCTGCTAGTCTACCTAGAATTCATAAACAATGTTTTGGTTTAGGGGAAGATGATAACCTACAAAACAATTGCTTTGTTTTTGACCCAGAAAAAAGATTTTAAAATTTAATTCACTTATTTTTAAAACTTTTACATTTAATTTTTTTTTTTTTTTTTTTTAAGATTTTATTGGGGAAGGGGAACAGGACTTTATTGGGGAACAGTGTACACTTCCAGGACTTTTTCCAAGTCAAGTTGTTGTCCTTTCAGTCTTAGTTGTGGAGGGCGCAGCTCAGCTCCAGGCCCAGTTGCCATTGTTAGTTGCAGGGGGAGCAGCCCACCATCCCTTGCGGGAGTCGAGGAATCGAACCAGCAATCTTGTGGTTGGGGGCCCGCACTCCAAACAACTGAGACTTTTGGGAGCTCAGTGGCAGTTCAGCTCAAGGTGCCATACTCATTCTCAGCTGCAGGAGGCGGAGCCCACCATCCCTTGCGGGAGTCGAGGAATCCAACCGGCAAACTTGTGGTTGAGAGCCCACTGGCCCTTGTGGGAATCAAACTTACAGCCTTCAGAGTTAGGACCATGGAACTCTAACCACTTGAGCCACCGGGTCGGCCCCTACGTTTATTTTTTTAATCCATCTAGAACTTAATTGTGACAAACATATCTAACAATATTTTTATACAGTCAGTTTTCCTAGTGATTGTTAAATAACCCACTTCTTTGTCTTAGATGTTGACATTTTCATTACTATATCATATTAACAAATATGCTAGGAAATATTTCAGCACCATGAATGCTATCTCATCGATCTGTCAATTGCTTATCAATAACTCATCATATTACTGTAGCTTTATAAAGTTTTGATATCTGAACAAGTAAATAACTAATAATATTTTTTTAAAGTCTTATTTGTTTATTCTTCCATGTAAACTTTAAAACAGTTTAAGTTACTAGATTCGTGAGTTAGATTATCATTAAAACTATGCATTCATTTAGGAAGACTTGGCATCTATTCAGTCTACGATTTCTGAAAGAAACAAGGATCTCACTGATCTTTCTCTTATTGGCTTGTCTATCTTACTCATCTCTTCTAACGTTGTTTATTTCCCAGCTGATTTTCAAGATGTGTATTTACAACCATACCTATTTTAAAATTGTGAATTTTTTAAAGCATACCAGAAAACTACTAAGAATATGTTAAACATTACCCACCACTCTGAAATAGCAAATATTAACATTTTGCCATATTTGCTTCAGATACTTTTAAATAAATAAAATTTGTAATAATGTCTATACCCCTTTCTAATTCTATTCCCCACTCTCTCTCCTCGCAAGATATAATCACTTTCTTGAAGTTAGTATGTAATCCTTTTTAAAATCACTTCACTATATATGCATGTGTGCATAAAATTTATAATTTTATTTTGTGATATGTACAATATTATATATAAGATAATATGTGATATAGATATTTTTGACATATAGTTATATAAAACTATATAAAATATATGTAGTTATATTTTTATTTTATATGTATATTATAAATATCATATATAATTATATATCTTATGTACATTTTAAATTATCATTGTTTTACAAATTGCTTTTTTACTTAACATAATTTTTAGTCTATTTGATACTTATAGACCTAATTCATTTGTTTTAACTACTGTATAGCATTCCTGCAGATGGACATGACTCTTAACTGACCTATTCCTATACTGATGAATATTTAAATTGTTTCCATTATTTACTTTCAATCTTTTTATGCCATTTTATTTTAGGCATATTTTAGAATATAGACTATTTAACTTTTTAAAAGCCCAATATTTGAGTCTGTTCCTTATAATAGTTGAATTTAAACCATTTACATTTATAGTGATAACTAATACATTTGAATTTGTTTTCCCATTTTATTTTGTTTTCTATGCCATGATTTTCCTTGCTCCTCCCCCTCCTCTATTTCTGCTTTGTTTCTCTACCTTTCTTCTTTCCCCATTCTTGGCTCTAGTGGATTGTTTTCTCCATTGCTTTTCTTGTTTATTCTTAATTGATTTGGAAGTTATATGTTTCATTTGATAAGATATGGTGGACAAATAATAATTTTTGTCCACTCCTTTTCAATAATTTTGGTTATTATTCCCAAACCCCCACTATTGATTGTTCAGAGCTTCCAGGCAGAATAGAGAGCAAAGCCCATGAGCTTTAGCATCACATAGACTTCATTTAAATCCTGCATTTAATAGCTTATGACCTTGGACAAGTTATATAATGTTTTTGAATCAATCTCCATTACATTTTTTTTAAATAGATTTGTTTGGGTTGAGTGAAATGGTATATTTGGGGTGCCTAGAAGGGTGTCTGGCATCCAAAAGTCACTGAATAATTAGAAGTTTTTACTTATTCATTATTTTAATTATCCTTGTCTTATTTCTGATTAGAATGGAAATGCCCAGTGATTTATTTCTCCCCTGTGACCCAAATAATTCCACTTCTAAAATGTATCCAAAGGAATTAACCACACTTGCAGTAAAGCTTTATTCACAAGAATGTCTCTAGTTTTCTGAATAGTTATGACAGAATATTCTGGCAGGAGGACAGTGGCGGTGGAGGGGTGATTTGCTCTTTTCTCTATGTGCCCATTTGAAATTCTGTCTTTACCCAAGGAATTTTTAAACATTGTCTCAGCTGTTTGCTAGAGTCCTTCTTCCCACCCGCCCCTTTTCTAGCTATTTCTCCCATCTTGGTGACCTTAATTCTACTGTCATCTCAAGTCTGCGGTACCCCTTGGCATTTTGATGACCTTTTTTCTTTTCTTTCTTTTTTCCTTCCTTCCTCCCTCCCTCCCTCCCTCCCTCCCTCCCTCCCTCCCTCCCTTCCTTCCTTCCTATCTCTCTCTAAATTACAGTTCTCTAAAGAAAAACCTTGTATTTTACTCTCTGACTCTTGAGGGGAAATGGACATGGTAGTTAAGTGTACAGACTGGGGAGCCAGACTGCCTAAGTATAAAATCAGCTCCACCACTTATGACCATGGAGACTTTGGGTCAATTACTTAACATCTCTAGTCTTTGGTTTCCTTACCTATAAAAAGGGGAAGATAAAAGTAACACTAAAGAAAGTCTATGTGAGCTTAATAAATCAATATACATGAAGTGCTTAACCGGTGTCTATGTATAAAAACTATTTAATAATAATAATAATGATTATTATTATTGTTATTGTTATTTCTTCTCTTGGCGACTCTTGGTTGCTGATAACACCTTTGAATCCATCTCAAACCCAAAGCCTAACATCAGCCCCTGTCATGGTACCTTCACACACTATACACTCACCAAGGCCAATATCCCTTCATCTAGCAGCCATGCATGAGTACACTAGTGACACAAAAACATGTACACGAGTGATACAAAAACATGCACACGAGGGACACAAAACTTCAGCTGGTATAATGTTGGTATATTTCATGCAAACTTCTTCAATCTTCCAATCCTATCTTTTTGACCTTGGAAATTAGAGCATAGTATTTGCTTCAGCAGCACACAGACTCTTCCTGTGTCTGGTTTGCCTACATTTTGCAATTCACAATTGCATGACCCTGGATATTCCAAAGGAAGCAGATTTGTAGAATCGCAGAGCAGCAACCTAATGATGAAAGAGCATTTGCTTACTCTCTAAACAAAATATGGTCTGGGGAAATCTGGCCAGGATGATGAAAGCATATTATTGACTGAGCTCTATATAATCTTTAGTGTTTTTTTCCACTTTTGTGCTTAGTGATTTTTTTTCCCCTGGAAGCTGAGGGTGCTGTGGCTCTCAGGAATGGCATCTGACTGTCGGGTGATTTAAAACGTGTTTGTAAGGGCTTTTCCTTTTTTTCCTTTCTGGGTTTTATTATTATTACGTGCCAGTGTGTAACATTTATAACAGAGATAGGATGTTCTTGGCATTCCCAGAAAGTTGAGAAAACATATTGTTTGAGAAAAAAAAGAGTCATTTTAAAGTACATTTGCCTTTGTTCCTTTAGAAATTAATTTTTGAAGAGGGTATAGCAAGCTCTCCCATAGGCTCTCTCTTGTTGTTCACAGTAACCTGTGTTTGATTTACAGGGGAGCAAAGCTTGAGAGCACATCGCACAGAGTTCTAGAGGTGGATAATTAAAGAACAAAAAGAAGCTTTCTGTAACTTATAACTCGGGAACTTGTCAACCTCTGTTCTTCCACTCGGTTTTCCTAGGCAGAGAAGGTACATTCTGTTCCATAATCCCTTCCTGTGGGCCAACAAGACAAAATCTCATCATTGCGGATTTCTTTTGTGGAGTTAGTGCATATGTTATTAAAATCCCTCAACTTTGCTGACTACTGAACTGATAATCCTGAGTAACTGAAGCTGGGCGTTCTGTTTCACGGACACCTGATCTTTCCCTTGACAACTCATTTAAAAAGCCTTGTATATGTGGTTGGAAAAGCAACCATTTGATCACCAGAGGCCTTACCGCACAGTATTGGCTCCTGCTGTTAACTCTTCTGAAGGCTTTCCCTCCTCTGGGTCTCAGTCTCTCCATCTGATAAACGAGGGGCCAGAAAATAGAATTTCAAAGCTCCCTTCCACATCTATAATTCTATGCCATATTTTCATTTTTCTGAACAGGCTAGCCCATAGTTAGGAGAAAATGAAATATAATTAGATACTTTATTATAAGATAATTATAATTCATTATATTTAATATCTTATACTACAACTCATTCCAGCAGCCATTCTCACTGTATAGACAGGAGTGGAAGGAAGCATTAGGGGTCATGTTGAGTATTTACTGATGGAGAAAGGTCACTCAGAGGAGGGGGAATCCTCCCCCCATTCAACCTCATCACTACCCAACCTTTAATACCTTTAATAAGCTTATGTCGTTGAAATTGCCTCTTTTCGTCTAACATTTTAATAAAGGAAAAGTATCATGTTGCTAGTAATTGGATCTTTCCTGCGGTCAAATAAATCGGTTTTATTGATTTATCAGCTGGCAAATGGTCATGAGGATAGCAGGAGAAAGAGAAGAGGGTATAGGAAGGTGCTGATTTTTTATTTAGGTTAGACCACACACATACACAATGATACAGTTATCAGTATGTGTCTGATCTACATGAATCTAAATGCCCTGTAAGTAGTAGATTCTTCAAAATGGCCAATGCCATATGTGGCCAAGACTGCTACTATGTGTAGAGACAACCATGAAATTTCTCATCTAAACTGGAACACCTTTGAGAGCAAAAGAGGGTCCTATTTATAATTATATTGGGACAATAAGGGTAACTAGGAAATCCTAGGCAAATCAGAAGTTATGGTCACCCTGGCTATGTAGTCTTCAAAAATACTCTTCCTCCTCTTCTTGGTTCATCCTAGGGAAATGGGAAACTTTCCGATTTTCTAAAATCAGTATCACTGTGGGACATGGAGGATTCTACAAGACTTACCTTTGTTCTGTCCAGTCCAACACCGTTGTGTAGTCCACAACTGGACATTTCCCTGGCCTCTGTTACATTTAGGTATATTCAGGAGACTAAGTTCTAGTCAATGAAATGTGGGCAGAATGAGTGTTATTTCTAGGTGCATGACATGAAAACAACTTACAAGAGAGTCTCCATACTGCTTTCCCATCTGGCTTGGTGTACACAGCGTGGTGGTTTGAATTCGTATGTTGCAGATTGCAGAGCCACAAGACAGAAGGAACCCAGGTCCTGAATTGGAGAGCTGTGCATCAATCAGGAAAACCAGTTTGGGGTTTTGTATGTATGAGAAGTAAACTTGTACTATGTCATTGAGATTTTAGAGTTTATATTTAACAGCAGGTAAATAAATTATCATCACTAATATTATCTTAACTAAACACTGTATAAACATTAGCTTCAAATATATTAAAGACATCTCTTTCTTTCCCATTGAACTGTGAGCTTCTCCAAAATAGAAACCCAGCGTAGGTATTTGAATGCAGCGAGCACATGCTAAATAGTTTTTGGGTTGGACTGAACTGAGTCATGTTGAATTGCCTTGAAATGAAATAAATAGTACCTAAAATGGTAAGAACCTAATCACATGTCCACACCTGGCTCTAGGGAAGGTAAGAGAGATGTAGTAGTTATTCTGAGAAGTCATGTGCCTTACTAAAAGCCAGGGATCCTTTCGTTAAGGAAGAAGAGGAAAATGGATATTGGGAGATTGTTAACACTGTCTTTGTCACAGGGGCAAAAGACAGTTACTGTGATTGCCAGGTGCTGGAAATAGCAATATCCTGTTGAATGGGCTCTGAAAAGGTTGGATGGAACCTGAATGGAAAATCCAGGTGAGGCATATACATTTTTCAGTCATCCTCATTGAAAGAGTAGCTGAGATAGGTAGAATGTTCAGGTCTTTCCAGCTATAACTCCCCAGATAATTCAAGTTCCAAACTTCACTTTCATCTTTGTTATTCAAATGATGGAACTCTGTCTAGTTTGGCTTGTCTGGACAGCCCAAAGAAGCTCATAATTCGCTGGCTCCAGCCTTGTGAAGCGTGTGACAACACCTGTCATGTCGAGCATGACCAGCAAACACAGCAAACATTGAGTTGATGAGAATCTCAAAGAAGGACAAAAAGGTGTTGAGCTGATGGCATAGGAAGAAAATAAATAAATTGATGAAACCACCTGGCCTTTCCCTAAGGTTAACATCTGACCTTATTTCTCACCATAGCTAATTGATCCCAGTGGAGTGTTGTTGTTGTTGTTGTTTTGTCTGCTTTCCCTGCAGCCCCTTTGGGCCTTGGGCTTTGTGTAGGCTTTGTCCTCACAAATAGCATAGTTTCCCTGTGTGAGTTGCCTGAATCCATTGTTTTCTTTTCTGTTTCTTTCTCTTTTTTTTTTTTTTTTTTTTTTTTTTAACAGTAACTGACTTCAATCTATCCTTCCACCAATCCACTGTTTTCTGGCTTCAAGTCTCCTATTCTGTTTCCACAGGTTCCTCAGTGACTGTACTTTGACTTGAGAATATCTTGAGTGTCCTTGGGAGCTCCTGAGCTCTTCTCTTAGTCAGGGCCAGCTACCTTTCGCCTTCCATGAGTTGGCTCAGAATTTATGGGAGGGAGTATGCAGATCGATGCTTCTTCAGGCAATGATTTCTTTTCTTTTTTTTTTTTTTTTTAATTTCAACCAGATTCAAGTCAAATTGTGCCACAGCGTCTGGTTTCTTTTACCAAGCAATTCTCTTTTTTCCTTTTGCCAGATTACCTTTCTGCCTCTGCTTTCACCCTCCACCCCCCAATATTACCACCACTAACATCAAATAATAAAAATAATGAATGCCATTTATCGAGCACAAAGTATTATCTTATATACATGAGTATATTTAAGTCCTTTTGACAGTCCTTCAAGGTAATTATTCCCAATTTTCAGATAAAGACACTGAGGTCGTGTGTGCGCACGCGCGCACGTGTGTGTGTTTAACTGAGCATTTAAAAGATGAAATAATTTGCCCAAAGTGACACAAAATTTAGTAGTAAATTTGGGATTCAACTCCAGATTGATGACTGTTTTCCATTATTTCACACTGACTCAAAAGACCCCAGTGAGGCTGCTTGTTTCCTTTCTTTTCATTGACCTAGCCTTGCTGATTGCAAGCTTAAGAGAGAGACAACATTTTAGTCCCATTCAAAGCTACTAGTTGTGATGGAAAGTTTTATGTGAAATGATGTCAATGCCACAATTGAGTAACTCATTGATTGTAGAAATTATCAATAGTTTATCAACTGTAGTTTAAAAATTGATTTATTATATCAATACCGTCTTAGTAGTCTGAATACAACACACACACACACATTCTCCTTATCACTATGATTGATGGGAGGCTGAGTGAACCTGGGCATGGACTTGAATCTAGGGGTCTAAAGTTTCATCCATCTGTTTTAAAACATGAATAGACTTTACTACCAATGTGATTTCTAATAGTCATGGACCATATAATACATCGATACCTGATTCCAAGATGATAAATAATAGTAAAAAAAAGGGAAATACAAAATATCTCCTGACTTTGATGAAATGTTCATCTCATGAATTTGGGACATAAGAGAAACATTTACTGGACAGTTACAGTGCTTCCTGTTTAGTTGACTGTCAGAAGTCACAATTATTTTTAAATGGAATAGCATTCTATCATTATTTATTTGTCTTGAGGTTACCCTAATATTTTTCCTTTAAGAAATGATTACTTACATTACAATAACAATGTAAATTGCTGTAATTTTTTTTTTTTTGCGAAGTAATTTAACATATATACTTATGCTTTGTCCTGCGACACTGATTTTGCCATGCTGTACTATGGAAAGATTTTTTAAAAGGGGGAGCAGGAGAAGTTCTGGGCTTGAGAAAGTTAATTGCGGTGTTCAAACAACCAAATGGCCAATGGGAAGGGAATCATTGGGAAATTATGGCATGCTTACTAAAAGGGCCATTATGTGCACATTAAAAAATAAGAATGGAGAATACAACTCAGGAAGAAATGTTTGATGAAAGCAGCACAAAACAAAATTATAGCTATATTCTTACAATGGCAAAGATTAGAGATTATCTTTTTATCCCTTTTCTTTTGTGTTCCACTATTGTTATTATTTAAGTTACATGATTCTTAATATCTAAGGACTATTTAGTATTAAACTTATTTCGGGGGAAAAGTGGAGAGTCTGGGAGGTGAGTGTTGCTATTAAACTCGGGAATAGCCTTTCTAAATGGAGCTTTGCATGTCGTCCTCCCCTTCCTAGATTTAGTAAACAAGCATTTATTAAACACTATGCCTAGTCCACCTATTACCTGTGTTGCATTATCGTAGACAAGGCACCTCATCTACCCTTGAGATAGTTTTTAATTTAGTCAGTCAGGCAGGGCTATAGGAAAATGCAAATTAAAAGTATATGAAGAAATTGTTGCAGTCACGAGAAGACTAAAGAGACATGACAACTAAATGTAAAGTGGGATTCTGGATGAGATCTTAGAACAGAACGAGGACATTAGGTTAAACACCCAAGAAATCTGAGTAAAGTTGACATCCAACAGCTAAATTCCATGTCCCCTTTAGTTTCTCTCTCTATGTATTTCCACATTTTTCTTGGTGACCTCTTGTAAACTCCTGGTTTTAAATATCATTTTTAGACCAAGTCATAAACATGTATCTTATCTTGACCTTGCCTCAGACTTCATTCTACTTCTGGGGAGATGCCTACTTGACCTCTCCCCAGAAATGCTCATGAGCCATCTCACACAGAACTCTTGACTTCACTTCATGTCCCAAAGCTACTCCTCTCCCAGTCTCCCTTGTTATCTCAATAACTGTCAACATAATCTCTCAGGCCAAAAAAGATGGGAGTTATCCTTGATCCAGGGTCTTTAACTTCCTTCTTCCAATCCATCACCATGTCCTAGTCACTCTTCCTTTAAAATACATAGTGTGCATTCCACTTCTGTTTTCCCCAACACTGTCCTAGTTGAAGACACCATCAACTTTCTTCTGGCCTACTAGCTAAATCATCAAGCCTAATCGGGGACCTCTCTCCCTATGTATCTACTATGACCACTTATATTTTTCTTGAAAAACCCAAACTTCTTCCTGCCTTTGTAAGGTTTTGAATCCATCTGAAGTACTATCATTGTTGACCTTTATGAGTCCAATCTTTTTTTGTCATTTAAATCTCAGATCAAGTACCATAACCTCAAAGGCCATCGCTGTCACACAATCTAGTGTGTCCTTCAAGCCACTCTATTACCTCACCTCTTAAATTATACTGCAGAGTACTTACTTCTATCAAATATCTTCCTTATAGTTTAATTCAGTTGTCTGCTTTTTTCTGTCTCCTCCAGTAGAACATCAGTTCTTGGAGAATGGGAATTAGTACTCTCGATGCATAGTATATGGCCTGACAATCATAGGTACTCGGTAAATGTTCAATTAATGAAAGTGATAAGTGAGGAATAGACAGTGAAGTTCTGAAATTCAGAGGTAAGGGATTACAGGGGAGCTGGAATGATCAAGAGAAGTTTCTTGAAGGGAGCGGGAATTGGTGAGCCTTTGAGGATAAGTAATAGTTGTCAAGAAGAAGTAGACAAAGAGGGAATTCTAGAAAGAAAAAAAAAGGTCAAGTGAGGCGCGGAGAGAGTAACAAATATGGTATACTTGGGGACAGCAGGGGAAAATACAAGTTTTGTCAAGATTATGAGAAATGAGATCAGGAAGAATAGTAAATCCAAACTGCAGAGATTCTAGAATACCAGGCTAAGAATCAGCCATGTTAGGGACTTTCCTCCTGTGGGTTTTCAACGCCAGCTGCCTTGAGCCTCTGAACCATGATCTTAAATTCTAAGTTTTTTAGGTGTCAGTAATAAAGGCTGCTCCACCACCAATTATTTTTTCTTTAACTCCCGACACAAATGTAATTTTGGTGTCATGCGCTTTGGGTCTGGCCCAATGTGTCAGGTGACTCTAGCTTATATCCATGTTCAGTGCTTGGGCAGACTTTGTCACCCAGTTAGCCAGTGCAACTTTTGATGATCTGAGTGTTCTGTCCAGTTTTTATGGTAAGTTGGGGTCATGTAGGGTGGAGGGATAGAAATGGTTCGCATCCTTGTCTCACAACTTAAGAAACAGTAAAGAGTGGCAGAGATATAAATACTCTCAGGAATGGCATTTCTTCCCCTCACCACCCACCCCTATGCTTTTAAATGAAATACATTCAGCTAAATAAAGCAGTTTGCTATGGCTTTGATTTCCCCAGGCAGGGTGTCAGCTCCTGGTGCTCTTCTATCTGTCAAGTGAGTGTGGACCTGTCAACCAACTTGAAAACACTTTTGTCCACACTCCCACTGACCACAAATATAGGCATCACACCAACAAGTCTTTGGATATCGTCTAAAATCTCCCAAGGGCTGCTGGAACTAAACTGCAACCATATTTCCCCCAAAATAAGACCTAGCTTGGACCAACAGCTCTAATGCGTCTTTTGGAGCAAAAATTAATATAAGGACTGGTCTTATATAAAACCTGGTGTTATATTATATTAGGCCTGGTATTATATTATATTACATTTATTATATTATATTATACCTGGTCTTATATTAAAATAAGACCGCGTCTTATATTAATTTTTGCTCCACAAGACGCATTAGAGTTCATGGTCCAGCTAGGTCTTATTTTCGGGGAAACACGGAATTTTGTAAAATGTACAATATCACTGCAGCATTTTTCATGCATTTATCCACCTTTTATTGGGCACCTCTTAGGTACCAAGCTTTGCATAAATAATGGGATTTCAAAAGACCACCCATTCTCTGACCTCAAGAAAGTTATAGTGTAGTGTAAACGAACGACATGAAAACAGATAAGTAAGGGGCACTATCTATGTTCTAAAATGTAGGACACATGATATCAAGGGTTCACAAAAGAGAGAGAGACCTACCCGATGGCGTACAAAATCAAGCACTTGGAGAAGAGCATCATCCTTGGCAGATCCAATGGGTGCCGTACAAGTGCACTAAGGAGGTCATTTACATTTCCTCCGGTGAACCATGCTCTGCTCAGTGTACCTACTTCCCATGCAGGGGGAAGAATTGGCCATTAAAGGGAAAATAGTGAAGTCCTAAGGAGAGGGTATATGGTACTTTGCATCCTGCATCTCATCTCATATAAGCAGGACTGTTTGGCCTTCCAACATCTGATGTTCTCCTGATTCAATAGGCTCAGTGCCTCCTTCCTTGAGTTACCTCCTCAGGCAGAGAAAAGCAGTTTCTTAGAGGAACAATTGTTCAGGGATCCTACCATCATATTGAAATAAAGTAGCCACAGCAGGTCATGTGCTCTAACTGCCTCTCCTATATATTTGATTCCATCTTTTCTTCTCATAAACCACGCAGCACAGATGTTACTCTACTAACCCAGGTCTTGGAAGCTCATTTTTGCAATATGCATGCTTACAGTTTGGTGCATTTTGACTGCTGGTGGAGGTTTATTAAGCAATCTCCCTTCGCCTACTGGATGCCTTCCCCTACTGGCTCCTCTGTTCGCTCTTGCACTATTTTCTCAGTCATTGCTCTTGAGTTTTGTTTTCTATCAGGTCAAGAGACCACTATAATTTCCACATGGAGATGTTTCACAGTTGTGTTGTCTTTGTACCAAAGTTAGTTAAGTTACTTAACTCTGTCTTGCAGCTAATGATAGGGATTAAAATATATGTACAAATAGAGGAGCTTTGTAAAAGTTTATCTCAAAATGATGGGACAGAATTGGCATGTGAAAATATAATTACTTTATCTATGGGAACAAGTACGGTTCCCAAGAGTCATCCAGAAAGGTGCTTTATGGACTTGGAGGAATACAAGGGCTTCCAACAATCAGTGAGGTCCCTTATGACTGATTTGAAAAACCTAGTGTAGAGTTGTGGGTGGCATTTATATGAGGCCCCTCCAACTTTGGTGGTTTAGCCCAAAGGAAACGGGGTGCAGGGAGGAAATGAATTTTATGTAGACTTCAGTGACCAATTTCAGGAAGTCTGGAAAAGATTTCATATTACACATACTCTTCTAAAGTACTTATTGCTCAGATACTATTTACATGTCACTGGAAACATACATTTTCAAATTCTTTCTGATTTTCTCTTTAAAGTAGTTCACTTCTAAAATTGAGTAGGAAGCAGAACTCGGTGGCTAAACAGTTTTTAGCTCTAAGACAGGAATCAGCAAACTGTAGCCCACAGGCCAAATCCAGTCCTGTGTCTGTGTTTATAAATAAAACTTTATTGGCACAAAGCCACACCCATCCATTTATGTATTGCAGATGGCTATTTTTGTGCTATAATGGCAGAGTTGAGTAGCTGGGACAAAGACAGTATAGCCTTCAAAGTCTGTACTACTAACTATCTGCCATTTACAGAAAAAGTTTGCTGATTCCTGTTCTAAGACTCTATACTTTTTAAAGTGGCATCCCTTCTTTGTGCCTCAGTTTCCTCAACTGTATAGGATGAGATTGGAACAGTGAACTCTGTGTCTCTTTCAAAATCCTGAGATTCTGAGTTTTCTTTTGAAACTCAAATGTTCTCAAACTGCCACAATGAGAAAAAGGAGAATAAAATGGAAATAGGTTTTCTTTACTATCAAGAGAGGTGCCCTTGCTATGTATATCTCTTCATCTGGCAATGATGGCAACTGTTATTGTCAACATTTCTTTTTTTTTATTAGACACCTGGATTTTTCCTAGGGGCTGGTTGCCTGTTAAGTAAAGAAATCTTGATCCATAGGCAGAGAGAAGCAGAAAACGCAGCAGAAGCTGAGGCTGCTTTCTGTTCTCTGGTATGCTCTGAGGAATTCCCAATCAGTGAGCTCTCTACCCACTGGAAATCAGATATAAACAAGATGACTATTTAGGATCTGGCAGGGAGGAGTTAAAATGGAAATCCAGTACTTCTTTTGGTGCTCTGTCTCAAGCCATTCCTAAGACTGTAGCAGAACCTGAAATGAAGTACCTTTCAAATGTGTGTCCTGTCTTTCAAATTGCCAAACAGTATGAGGCCAGACTGGACATACAAGGGCATTTGAAAACATTACATAAAACACCTTCATTTTCTTCAATTCTATCCTGCAGTGAGCCTATTTTGTAACTGATAGACATCAAATGGGCCCCCCGCACATGCTGACTGATTTCAGCAGGGTGCATTTGGATCTTTCACAGTGATGTCAAAGGAAGTTTACAGAAATTCTGCAGTTCTGTCATTATAACAGACTTGATTCAGTTGGTCTGATTGTCTTGCCACCTGCTAAAATCTTACATAAGTCCACTTCTGAATGGTAGCTGAAGAAGAAATGACTGGAGATGAAGAGAGAGCAAAGTGTTTTGCAACCTTCTGAATGAAACCGAGGTTTTCAGTGATACTTTTGTTACTTGTAACACTCTTTTTTTTAATGCATTTTATTTATTTTTAAATTTATTGGGGTGGCATTGGTTAATAAAATTATATAGGTTTCAAGTGTACAATTATATAATATATCATCTACATATTGCATTGTGAGCTCACCACCCAAACAAAGTCAACTCTCCTTCCATCACCGTATATTAGACCCCCTTTTCTTTGCCCTGCCCCGCCCCCTTTACCCTCTGGTAACCAATGAACTGTTGTCTGTGTCTATGAGTTTTTGTTTGTTTGATTGGCTTTTTGGTTCGTTGCTTTGAGTTTTATATCCCACATGAGTGAAATCATATGGTTCTCAATTTTTTCTTCTTTTTTTAAGATTTTCATTAAAATATAGCTAACATACAATATTAGTTTTAGGGGCAAACCATAGTTATTCAACATTTATATACCTAAAGAACAGATCACCATGATAACTCATTTGACACTATACTGTGCTATCACAATATTATTGACTATATTTCCTATGCTTATATTATATTTCCATGACTTAACTTGTTTTATACCTGAAATTTGGACCTCTTATTCCCCTTCACTTCTCCCCTCCTTTTTAAATTTTTCAATTACAATTGACATTCAATATTATTTGATATTAATTTTGGGTATACAGCATAGTGGTTAGACATTTATATAATTTAAGAAGTGATCTCCCTGACTAGTCTAGTACCCACCTGGCACTATACATGGTTATTACCATATCATTGACTATATTCCCTAAGCTTTACTCTACATCCCCATGACTATTTTGTAACTACCACTTTGTACTTCTTAATCCCTTCACCTTTTCCACCCTGCCTCCCAACCCCCGCCATCTATCACCCCAACAAATCTAGTACCCATCTGACACCATACATAGTTATTATAATACTATCAGCTATATATTCCTTATGCTATACCTTCCAACCAATTTGTACTTCTTAATCCCTTCCCCCTTTTCAGCCACACCCCCAACTCCCCTCCTATCTAGCAACCATAAAAATGTTTTCTGTATCTATGAGTTTGTTTCTTTTATTTTGTTTATGTTGTCCTTTAGATTCCATATATAAGCAAAATCACATTGCATCTGTCTTTCTCTGATACTCCACCTGGCACAACACCCTCCAGGTCCATCCATGCTGCCACAGATGGCAAGATCCCATTCCCTTTCATGGCCAAGCAATAGTCCATTGTATATATGTACCAGTTCCTCTTTATTCATTCTTGTACAGATGGACATCCAGGCTGCCTCCACATCTTGGCTACTGTAAACAATGCTGCAATGAACATATGGATGCACACATCCCCTCAAAGTAGTGTTTTGGATTTCTTTGGATAAATACACAGAAATGGGATTACTGGATCCTTCCTTGTCTCTTGTTATAGCCTTTGTTTTAAAGTCTATTTTGTCTTATGTAAGTATTGCTACCCTGCTTTTTGTTTGTTTGTTTCCATTTTCATGAAGTATCTTTTTCCATTCCTTTTCTGTCTGTCTGTGTGTGTCTTTCAATCTGAAGTGAGTCTCTTGTAGGCAGCATATGTAAGGGTTTTGTTTTCTTATCCATTCAGCACTCCAATGTCTTTTGATTAGAACATTTAATCCATTTACATTGAAAGTAGTTGTTGGTAGATATGTAGCTATTGCCATTTTATTATTTATAATTTTTATTTTTTTTCCGTCTTAAAGAAGTCCCTCTAACATTTCTTGTAATACAGTTTGGTGGTGATGAACTCTTTTAGCTTTTTCTTGACTGGGAAGCTCTTTATCTGTCCTTCGATTTTAAATGATAGCTTTGCTGGGTAGAGTACCATTGGTTGTAGGTTCTTGCTTTTCACCATGTTGAATACTTTGTGCCAATCCCTTCTGGCCTACAAAGTTTCTTTTGAGAAATCAGCTGACGATTTTATGGGGGCTCCCTTAGTTGCCTTTCTCTTGCTGCTTTTAGGATTCTCTCTTTGTCTTTAACCTTTGCCATTTTAATTATACTGTGTCTTGGTGTGGGCCTGTTTGGGTTCATCTTGTTTGGGACTCTGCATTTCCTGGACTTGTCAGGTTAGAGAAGTTTCAGTCATTATCTCTTTAAATAGGTTCTCAGTTCCTTGCTTTCTCTCTTTTCCTTCTGGTACCCCGATGATGTGAATGTTACTACACTTTATGTTGTCCCAGAGGTCTCTTAAATTATCCTCATTTTTTTGGATTCTTTTTTTCTTTTTGCTGTTCTGACTGGTACCCCAGTATTTTATCTACCTTGTCCTCCAAATTGCTGATTCAGTCCTCTGCTTCATCTAGTCTGCTGGTGATTCCCTCTAGTGCATTCTTTGTTTCAGTTATTGTATTCTTCACTTCTGACTGGTCCTTTTTTTATTCTTGCTATCTCCGTTGAAGTTCTCACTAAGTTCCTTGAGCATCTTTATAACCGTTGTTTTGAACTCTGTCTCTGGTAGGTTGCTTGCCTCCAATTAGTTTGGTTATTTTTCTGGAGTTTTCTCCTGTTCTTTCATTTGGGACACATTTCTTTGTTTCCTCATTTTGGCTGCCTCTATGTGTTTGTTTCTATGTATGAGGTAGAGCTACTATGTCTCCTAGTCTTGGCCAGGTGGCCTTATGTAGTAGGTGCCCTGTGCGGCCCTGGTACAGTCTCCCTGGTCACCTGTGCCGGGTGCTCCAGGAGTGTCCCTTGTGTCAGTTGTCTGTGTCCTCCTATTATAGTTGAGCCTTGATTGCTATTGGCATGTCTGTGGGTGGCATTGACCCTCAGGTTGATTGGCTGTGGGGTTTGGCCACATCCACAGCTTATGGGGTGCAATGTAGGGGACTTACCCCACTGAATAGGATTCACCCCAGACAGCTCTGGTGCCTGTTGAGACCACCTTTTGTGTATGCTGCTTGTGGGGCTAATTAGGTGGTGCTCTGCTATGGTCTGAAGCCCACCTCCAAGTATGTTGGTGCTGAGGCCTTTTGGGATGGCTCTGGGGCAGGCCCAGGTCACCCTCTGCCTGTGACTGGTTGGGGACTACCTGGTAGCAGCTATAAAGCTCTCTGCAGTTGTGTCGTGCAGGGTCTCTGGTCCCGTTCCCCATACAACAATGCAGGATATGGTGAGGCCAAAAAGAACACCAGCGGAGCCATAGGTAGGGGGTTCATATCCCTATATTCTCGCTAGCGACTGGGTTGGAGACACAGGAAGCAGGCTCCACATGATGCAGAATCCATCATCTGCTTCTCTGCCAGTGAACCAACCTCCTAACGTAGCCACAGCTATTATATTAGTGGCTAATGGCTAACCGGTAACCGCTAATGGCCACCCCGCCACAGTGGATGGCCATCTGATTACAGCTGATAGCCATCTAATAACTAAGCCAGCACCTTTCCATGTGAGGCCAACATCCTGGAAACTGCTCTCTGGGATTCTGTCTCCACAAGTTGTTTGCTGCCTGTGCTAAATTTGGAGGTGCATGGGAGAGGACACACTGCAAACTGAGGACAGCTACCACCAGTACCGGGCCTGGGATAGCTCCGCAAAAAGCCAGGACACCTGGAGGCCTGTGGCCACCTACCGGCTTCTCTAAAGTTCAGCCACTGATAAAGCCTCATACAGTATCCAAGTTCGGTGAAGCAGGGTCTCAGGGAATCACTAGAGTGGGAAGAGTTGTGGTCAACAGGTTAATGTAGACTCTGGTTTGGTGCCAGTGCTGAGCCTGGAGCTACTAAACAAAAGTCTCTGAGCACACCTGAGGCCAGATGCCGCTCACCTGGGGCCTGTGGTCTCTCCAATAGTTTTCCAAGAAAGAGAGCTATGTGGGAGGGGCTGGCTGCTCATGGGAAAATGTCTCCAGCACTGGGGGAGTTGGGTAGGGCGGGTTCCCAGTGAGTCAGCAGTTTGGCGCAGTGGAGCTCACTAGACCAATCAGATTCAGATTTAGCCCTATGGGGGCGGGCTCAACACAAGAAAGATGGCGTCCGCTTGCTGGCTGCAAGAGAGGAAGATCCCACACAGGGAAAATGGTGACAGTCCTCCAGTCCTCTCCGAAGCCACAAACCTCAGTCTGCCCCAGCCACCCCCCACCCCCACCCCCGCTGTATGCCTCCAATGCCTCCCGAGTCACCATCCCTACGCTGGAGCCCAGGGTGAGTGCCTGCGGGTGAGAGAATCTGTGTATAGGCCATTTAAGAGGACATCTGGGTTTCCTGCTGCCTTCCATCCCACTCGGATGGTCAGAGTCCCCACTCTTTTCACAGCCCGATGTTGCGGGGCTCCTCTTCCCAACACTTTGGGAAGAGGGAGTCTGGTGTGGGGTTGGGTCCCTCGCTCTATAAGGGGAACTTCTGCAGCTGAGAGATCCCTCCCAATTTTCATTCACCCCACCGAGGTTTGAGGCTAGCCCGTTTCGTGCCTCCAACCCTCCTACCAGTCTCAACGTGGTTTTTTTATATCCTTAGTTATAAAACTTCTGTTCAGCCAGACTTCAGATGGGTCTCCAGGTTGATTGTCCTATAATTTGATTGTAATTTTAATGTGTTCACGGAAGGAAGCAGGCATGGTGTTTATCTACTCCGCCATCTTGGATCTGTCTCACTTGCAGCACTCTTAATTATCCAGGTGCGGCTTTTTCTTCTTCCTTTTGAATGACATTTCTTAAATTGATGCTTCAGTCAGTCTGATAGATCTTCCTTATAATTTTGTGTGTGTGTGTGTGTGTGTGTGTGTGTGTGTGTGTGTTTACACATACAAGAGAGAGAACGGGAATGTATCTTAAAATCTGAAAACTTAATCATCTTACCCAGATTATTTTAGAATTAGCTTTCCCTTTTTGCCATCTTAAGAGCAAGAATCTTTGCTTTTTTCCGTTTCCCTCACTGCTTCATCCTTTGGTGGAAATGATAGTTTCTTAAGGATATGGACAAATGGCAAGGAAAAGTAGAAAAAAATATTTGAATATGTAATGGGATGGCACATGACACTACAACTCTACTACATCGAAGATGCATCTTTTATCTATTTAGTTAAAAACATCCTTCGATTAGTGTTTAACATAACATTTCACTCTATCCCATTTAGCATGTATAAATAATGCTATAAATAGTCCCTTTAGGTCAATGATTATCAAAAGGGGTGACATTGTTCCTGGAGAAGTATTTTGGAAATGGGTGAGGGCAACTTGAGATTGTTTTAATGAAGGATATTCCAGGTAGCACCAACTGAGGGCACACAGAGGATATGCTCTGTAATACATTAGACAGTTCCAAACAATAATAAATGCTCCATGTCCCAGCAGACATTCAAGTGAGTGAAAACTGTTTTTTATCAGAACCTACACTCAAACTTCATTCTGCGTATGAATACAAAGTATTCATATTACTCTCATATTAACTCTTACATAGTGTTAATATGCCCTGTTCTTCAGCAATGCAAATACTGTGTAAATAAAGGGAAGGTGGTTCTTCATTTTGTTCCAAACTTTGCCAAGAGTTGTTCACTATTTTGGAAAATCATAGCACTGTGAGCAATGCCATTTGTGGATTCTGGAATCTGCAGTACAATACAAATGTATTATTTGTACCTGTTTCAGTCAAGTATAAATTGCATTCCCTGCCTTTGACTTTTTTTACAGTTAAAGCGTGACATGGATTATTGATATTTTTTTTTAATTAAGTGTGTGAATGAGCAGTCAATAAACTTTTTCAGTAAAGAACCATGTAGGAAACATTTTAGGCTTTGTAGGCCCAGTGGTCTCAGTCACATCTATTCAACTCTGCTGTTGTAGTGAGAAAGCACCATAGATAATGTATAAATGAATAGGTGTGGCCGTGTTCCAATAAAATTTGACTTATGGATACTAAAATTTGCCTTTAATATAATTTTCACATGTCACAGTATCCTTCTTTGATTTTTTTTAACACTATTTAAAAATGTAAAATCAGTGTTAGTTCTTGGGCAGGACTGAAACAGTCATTGGACCATCTTTGGTTGGCAGCCAATAGTTTGCCAATCTCTGTTCTAATGAAGCATAATCAAGCATCTTTACACTTTTAAATATATATTATTATCCATTGCATTTCTTTATTTTTCCTTTATATGATAGCTAAAGCACTATGTTGGCCGTTTGAAATAAATGTGCGTAAATCCTGTAAACAAAACTTTTTCTAAAACGACTTGGTAAAAAAACTTAATGTAACACAGCAATTTTTGAGTGCTGTGCAGATTCTTACTTGGAATGATGGAATGTATACAAGAGAGTGTGGCTTCCCACACAGGTGGCTCTGAGAATAAAAAGTGAAGGCTGTATTTACGGTTTAAATTGTTCAATGACAGGCAGCAATCCTGATTGGATAAAATCTTGATTGGTCAGGCCTAATGTTCTCCTGGCTGACTTCAAATTTCCTTGTCTTTCCCCAGTGCTATAAATGCCTGTAGTCTCTGTTGACTTCCAGTTTTATCAAAACTCAGAAGTTCCTGTCTTTGATAAGGAAAATCAATCCTGGCTAATATCTAATACAAAGCTGTTAGGTGGTGTCCCATAGTTTCATGCTTTTGAGCTTTCAGAAATGTGTATCTATTCCAGGCTTGGGGCATCCTCCATGTCCAACAGAGCTAAGCTGTAATACCAGAGTTGTGGGGGGTTTTGTTTGTTTGTTTGTTTGTTTTTCAGTAGGATATACTGCCTGTGAATTTAATTATCATCAAGATGAACATTGCAAAGTGTTTGTTTCAAAACAGGGCCACTGTGTCTGAGTGAATTAGGGATTCCCCTCTTGCTCCTCTGAGGGTCCTCTGATGAGTTGGGGAGAAACTTGAGGCTGGATCATGCAATGCCAAGGCCTGAGGGAGAATTAGAATCGTTCTGAACTCTAAACAAATGTCTTTTGTTCACCTCCTTCGTGAACTTTGCAAGCATACAACTCTTGATCTGGTTTCTCCTCTTGGTCAGGCCTAAAGGTCTCCTGGCTAACTTTGGATCTCCTTGTCTTTTCCTGGTGCTACAAATACTTGGAGTCACTGTTGACTCTTCCTGACTCTTCCACTTGGCTCCCTGGTTGGACAGAACCTCTCCAGCCTCTGATCTCAGGACACTGCTCCCTTTGCCTGCTGCCCGGAACAGATACACTGGCTTTCAATTCAGCTGCCTTCAGTATCTTCCTCAAGGACTGGGGGGACATCCGGGCTCTCTCCATGACACATGGAAATTCAAAGTACTGGGAAATCCACTGTACTTTGATGCACCTTGAAATGTGATATTCTCCCAGAGCCTTAAATAGGTTCTTTGTCCCTCTTCTATTTGTTTCTCATGTCTCCTAGCCCCACTGTCAACTCCAGAAAAAGCAGGCTTGTCTTTCACTTGTCCTATGTCACAAACCCTCTTTCATCACACAACTGCAAGCCTCAGTGTCTTAACGTCATAGGCAGAAAAGGTATCTTCTGTACTGTGGCGCTAAGCGATCACAGCTCACATGGAAGCCAAAGGAATTTAGCAAATCCTCACTCTACACAAAGCTTTGCTTTCAAACCCATTTTCTTGTACCATTCTCTCTAACCCAGAATGTTGAGTCTGAAAAAGGACACTGAAAAGGGAACAAGATTCAAAGAAAGGAAATCAGAAATTTGCTATATACTGGCCAAATTACAAGTATGGTAGACATTACCTTATTTTCCTCCAATGAGACTGAGAGCTGAAATATGAATGCAGTTTAATTAGTAAGAGGATCAATGCAAGTTTATATGTCACCTATACTTTGGGATGTACACCCACATGGAATAGAATTGCCCTAATTCACCCATCAACTGTCATAAATGTCAAAGATTATTCTGAGGTCATGTCAGTATGAGCTCTCAGATCCCTATGATATGTTCCAGTTTCTTGGTATTTCTATCCTTTTTCCCCATAATGTTAAGCCCTCACCATGATTATTTATGTTATGTTTACATTTTCCTGGGGCCTGGGGAAAGCTGGCTGGTTACACCCTTCCCTCTTCTAGCTTAGCCCTTTTTTTTTTAATTTATTGGGGTGACAATTGTTAGTAAAATTACGTAGATTTCAGGTGTACAATTCTGTATTACATCATCTATAAATCTCATTGTGTGTTCACCACCCAGAGTCAGTTCTCCTTCCATCACCATACATTTGATCCCCCTTACCCTCATCTCCCTCTGGTAACCACTAAACTACTGTCTGTGTCTATGAGTTTTTGTTTCTCGTTTGTTTGTCTTGTTCTTTTGTTGTTTTTGGTTTATATACCACATATCAGTGAAATCACATGGTTCTCTGCTTTTTCTGTCTGATTTATTTCGCTCAGCATTACACTCTCAAGATCCATCTATGTTGTCACAAATGTCCCTATATCATCTTTTCTTACCGCCGAATAGTATTCCATTGTGTATATATACCACAACTTTTTTATCCAGTCGTCTATCGAAGGACATTTTGGTTGTTTCCATGTCTTGGCCACCGTAAACCAAGCTGCAATGAACATTGGAGCACACATGTCTTTATGTATAAATGTTTTCAGATTTTTTGGGTAGATACCCAGGAGAGGGATTGCTGGGTCATATGGTAATTCTATTCGTAATTTTTTGAGGGACCTCCACACTGCCTTCCATAATGGCTGCACCAGTCTGCATTCCCACCAACAGTGTATGAGGGTTCCTTTTTCTCCACAGCCTCTCCAACACTTGTTACTATTAGCTTAGCCCTTTTAGCAAACACCCTACCTCTCCATTTCTAAGTGTTCTGTGCCCATGTATGGTTCTTGCCTGGCTTGTGGATAGGATCAGCCTCCTCTCCTCAATTCCAGTGGAGGGTATGTGTGTATGTGTGTGTGTGTAAGGAATGGGTGAGAAAAGAGGTGAATCAGTGGTAGAGATAAGTAACAGGGGATTTAAATAGGCTTAAATACAATAGGCTAAATATAGTTACTATCTTTTTCTCTTCAATAGAATTATCCTGAGTGATTTTCATAAAACTCTATGACAAGATATTTATAGGTTAATAATCTATTTGCAAAAAAGGAGCAGTGGGGTTGCTATTACATTTTGTAGTATGACTTTTGAGTAAAAAGAGTTATGTATATTCACGCTTCTTGCTCAGACAGCCAAGACACACTACTTCTCTGTCATTACCTTACTCTTTCTTTCTTATTTTCCTTCAGCTCAACAGAATTCACCAAAAATCCATGAAGGCTGGTGGGCATACAAGGAGGTGGTCCAGGGAAGCTTTGTTCCAGGTAAAATACATTTATTCTTATTTTTAAGAAAAGAATTTGGATGGCATATGGTATTATTTCCAGAATTTTGCATTTGCTACGTGGCATGGGATGGCTTGCAAAAAGTGGCATGGTATCACTTATGTGTTGGATGAATACTCCAGCAAAAGAAAGCTTAAGTGAGTGGCAATTTAACCAAGACCACATTTTTCTATGTGAGCCTATATCCCAAGGTCTTACAGGCAACTCTGTCAAGAAGTGGGTGATGGAGGATTGAGGGTTGAAGCCCTGTCTACTGGAATTTGGTTAAGTGAGAAAGGGCCATTTCTTAACATTCATGAAACAGGAAATCTGGAAAGGCTGACCATGGCAATGAGGCTTGCTGGGATGCATGCTGTCACTGATGGCACCTCAGTAGCATCCATAGTCAGGGATTTAGTAGATTGGGCCAAGCACCAGCTAAAAATAACAGGCAGAGTGGATACTGTCAGCATGGGGGGAAAATCTGAAGATAAGATGGAGCCAGAAACATGCTGTGACTTTGGTTGAAAAGAAAGGTAGAAGGTTCTTACCTTTTCCCACTATTCTTACCCTAATTGTGGACCTCATCCTTCTGCTGCATCAAGACTTTAGTGGGGAGAGAAGCAAGGGAAAGAGCAAGAATGTTAAACAGAAGAATGGAAGGAAAGGCAGATGAGATATTTCAAAGTATTTTAACTGCTTAGATGTGAGAGGGTAAGAAATAAAGCTCTCAAGAGGAGCCAATGTGGGGTCCTCACTCAGGTACTGAGAACAGAGGCCTGCCAGTGTCGGCTGGGATCTTTGTAATTGGTGGGAAGTAGGAAGAGCAGTGCCTCCAGGTCACCTGGTTCATTCTTGGCTGTGATGTCTTCTTCTCCTGTTCTCCAGTTCGTTACTATGCAGAGCTAAGCAAGTTACTAAACCCCTCTGAGCTCTACTTTTCTCATTTGCTTTGTGGGACAATAATCCATACTCTTGGAACTCTCCTATAAGAGGAAAGTGGGCATGGTGAGGAAGAGTGGGTGATCCAGAAAAAAGCCAGCGTACTGCCAAATAGCCTCATAAATTCATTTTATTAACTTGATAAGTTTACTCGGGTACATTTATTCCTTGGCTCAGTAGGATAGAAACTGGGCTTGATTAATTCACCCAGAAATTATCAGGTTTCTAATAATCTTATAACAATTTAATTGACACAAGCTATGTTCATATGGCATACATAGATACATGACATTTCATATTTACAATTGAGAATGTCCCTTTCCAATGGATACAATGCTTGTAAATTATTTTTCCTGAGGAATCTGCTTCTCATATTCAAGCTATCCCAGAAATTACATTTTTAATTGTATTCTTGTGTTTCGTGATGATGGAATTAGAGCAACAAAGGGCATTCCTCCAGGTTATAATAAGTCTTGCTAAACTAGTAATTTCCTCTGTAGTGATTAAAATGCTCGTGGATAATACTGGCTAGGCACTGCAGAATTTTGCTTTTCTGCCCCATTTTTCTCTTTTGATGTTTTCCCCTCAGTTGACACATTCTTTACATGTGTTCAAGGCTCTGTTTTGAGTTTGTTGTTGCATCTAATAAGCACAGGAAAGACGTTTTCCTTTTCCTTTGTGTGTTGATTTAAAAGAGTTGAACTTTCCCTCATTTCCAGTGTTAAGTGAGATAATACGTATAAAACCTGCTAGATGGGAAGCCGTAGGTGCGGCGTTCCAAACATGGAGTCTGGAATCAGGCAGGCCCAGAGTGGAGTCTGGGTTCTATGGATATTGCTACTGGTGGGACTGGTGTCAGCCAGTTGCTTCCCCACTCTCAGCCCCGCAGTGTCTTCATCTGTTAAAATGGAGAAGAGGAACAAATCAGCCACACGAGGTTTTGTGAGGATTGAATTCCATAATGCAGGAAGAGTGCTGATGGCCACGTCTGGTGCATGGTGTGAGTCAGTACCTGTCAATTGTCCTTGGTTTAACTATTATTCTTTTATTAGTAATGCCATAACTAGCTATTTGATACTTTTCTGCTTGAGCAAAGACAGCTAAAATTTAGAAAATGTATTAAAGCAAATGAGGGTCTCTCATGATGCCGAGAACATGGAGGGTGCTTAGTAAGTGTTCCTTGAATTCATAAGCTCAATGGGTCTCTACACTGTGGCCACCTGAGAGGTAACTTTATCGTCCTCTGGATTTAACAGTCCCTAAGACCTTTGGCTCCTGGGTAAAGAAGGGGGCGTATCTGATTCTTTATTTCACTTGCTAAACTTTTAGGAACTCCAACTCTTTTTCAAAAGATGGGAGTCATGCGAACTTTTGAATTAAGTAATTGGACCTGAGGCCCTAACATCTGACAGACTCCAAGTGACCTACTTTATCTGAGCTGGTGCATAGGGCAAACAGTGGACCCTTCATTTCTTCTTATAATTACTGAGGATAAGGCTGAGAGTGTTCTTTACTTTGCCACTGGTATTTTTTTTCACGTTACTGATGTGTGAAAGAGAAGAGAACTTCGTATGACTACACTACTTGGACACGTTTTATTGTCCCTTGAGTTCTTTATAAGAATATCTAGAAATAATTGTCAGTTGGTATGACAACTGTCTGTCTGTGATGTTAACAAAGCTTGTGGTGGAGAGAAATATATGGCTTCTGTAGCAACAGCAAGCACAGGCTGATTTAGCACCAGAATAGCCCGCTTTGGTCAATTCAGTAGCGTTTATAGAGTAGCCACCTGATACTGAGCGCTATGTATGGGGCTGTTGATAAAGAGGTCACCGATACATGGTTATTACTCAAGGGCGAACCCAACCTAAAGGAAAATAAGCCATAAACCCGTGACTCAGCATAACAAGGGCTCTCACAGAGTTTATGGAACATGTAAAGGAGGCCATAAAGTACTGGGATTTCTGCCTGCCTGGTGTTTAATAGACTTTGTCGTCTTCCCACTCAAATCCATAGTTTCAGCCAACCCCACCCATAACCACAGTCTGCCTTGCAGACAGAGCCCCAATTTTGTTTGACTATTTATCCTCCCCACAGCCATGTGTTCAGGGAAGGAGCCCCTCCCCAGCCCTAGAAGGTTACTCTTGGCTAATATCTACACCAATCATGGAGATTCAGCCTCTTTCTTGACAGTGATTAATTTTGTGTGTCAACATGGCTAGTCCACAGTACTCAGATATTTGCTCAAACGTTATTCCAGATGTTTCTGTGAAGATAGTTATTAAATGAGATTAACATTCATATCAGTGGACTTTGAGTAAAGCAGATTATCCTCCATAATGTTGATGGGCCCCATTCGATCAGTTGAAGGCCTTGAGAGAAACAGACTGAGGTCTCCCAAGGAAGAGGGAATTGTGATTCCAGTAGACTTTGGCCTTGAGCTGTAACATCAACACTTCCTTGGGTCTCCAGCCTGCCAGCCTACCCTACAAATCTAGATATGTCAGTCTCCACAGTCACATAAGCCAGTTCATTAAAATCAATCTCTCTCTCTCTCTCTTTCCCTACACACACACACACACACACACACACACACACACGTTCTGTTTCTCTGGAAAATCCTGACTAATACACTAACACAGATTTGAACATGTGCTAAACAGTTCTATTCATGGCTTGTGAGGGAAAGCCAGCTGAACAAACTTGGGGACAAAAGCCACACTGAAGATACCAGAACGTTGGAGAGAACCCACATCTTCTATGGCCAACTTGAGCATTGAATTAACCATGCAACTGCCTTGGCGTTGATTTTCTTAAGTGAGATAACAAACCTCTTATTGTCGGAGCCACTTTAAATTAGGTTTTCTGCCACCTGCAGCCCAACGCATTCTTCAAAATTCAGGTTTCTTTGTACAAAGCGGAAGGAGGGAACTGGGTCTTAACAACGTTCAGGACCACTCCACGTCAAGGAGGTGGGGAAAGTGGGGGATATCAAGATAGACAACATTGGCAAAGAAGGTTGAAAATGCACCATGGGCTTGGGGGTTGCTGGGTACTTCTGAGTGTGTAAGGAGCAGGGTACACAGTGGAGCCTGTTGAGTGAGAAGGCCAGCAAGCTCGTCAGGGGCCAGGCCGTGAAACTCTTTGTGTTCCATGTTCAAGAACTTAGACACAGTCCCTTTAAAAATAGGGGAATTAGAAGACATTTCTAAGCTCTGGAGAGACACAATCAGATGTGTATTTCAAAAAGCCAGCTATGGCTACAGTAATGGGGACATACTGTATTTCAATGAGGACATCAGAGGCAGAAGGACCTATGATGTGTTTTCTTTTTCGTTTTTTATCATCCAGGCAACAGATGGTAAGCACCTATATACTAAGACTGTGAAAACCCAAAAAAAAAATTTAAAAAAAAATTGGGTTAATTATGGGGTTTGTTTAGTAGCATTTAAAGTACATATCTCTTTCACATATGTACATAACACATTTGTAATTTAACATAAATATATATACACATTTAACACATTTCAGAAAAATGTGTGCCAAATACCATCTATTCACATTCCACTTATCCAAAAACAGTAAGGAAACTGGGCATTGTCTTTAGAGGAGGCACTGAGGTAGGAGCTGGGATTTCGAAAAGAGATGATCTCGAACGTCTTGAAGCTTCTTGGAGATCCACGCTGAAATAGGAGCTCTCTTTTCTCCCAGCAGTCCTCCTAGGAAGTAAGGCAAGCTGGATGGTGGGAGGCGGGGCGTGGGAGAGGAGGTCCTTGCCATCTAGGATGGCCTGCCTGGGTCGTTCATGCCTCTTATTCCTCCACATAGCAAATGGTGCATATTAGTTAGAAAATATCAGTTAAAATATTAGTTTTCGATTGCTAATAACAAATGACCATGCGTTTAGCAGCTTAAATGGGCACACATGTATGGTCTCCATTTCCTTGGGTCAGGGAGTCTGGGCATGGCTTAGCGGGGTCTTCTGTTCACTGTCTCACACGCTGCACATACTGTTGGTCCAGCTGAATTCTCATCTGGGGCCAAGCTCTTGCAGGTCCTGGGCAGAATCCAGTTTGTAGTTATAGGGCTGAGTCCCTAGGCTCCTCCTATAGGCGTCCCTGCTCCACAGGCCGTTCACAACATGGCTGATTGTTTCTTCAAGGCCAATGGGAAAGTGTCTTGCTTTGAATCTCTCCTTTGCCTTCCAGGAAGGCCTTGACTATCCTTTAAAAGTTAGGCCTACCCAGGATAACTGCCCTTTCGATCAACTAAAAGCCATCTGATTGAAGACCTCATTCATATCTCCAGAATCCCTTCCTCATCGTCATATAATGTAACCTAATCATAGGAGTGGTTCCATCATATACACAAATCCCTGCTATACGCAACAAGCACAGGTTACATATGTACCCCAGGAGGTGGGACTCTTGGGGGCCATCTTAGAATTTGGCCAACCACCGTCACCGTCACTCCTCCATAGAGGAAACTGTGCCCCTCATGCTTTCATATAGCTGAAAACCACAAAAGTCTGCGAAATGCTCGCTCCAGATTGATCCCATTGTGGCATTTGAAGATGAAGCAGGCTTTGTTCTAGCCTAACCTCTTCAAATCGAGAAGTAGGAAATAGTTTTCTTTGGGTTGGATACTGTTTTTCTTTTTGTTGTTGTTGTTGCCTTTACGCGAAGAGTAGCCTCAGAAGAAAGCAAAAGCTTTCTTCCTCCACCCCACCTCAGATTTCTCAGCCAATGTTCCCAGACTTACAACAAATGAAAGGGGTGAGGGAGAGGGAGGGATTTTATACCTGACTCCCAGAATTCTGGTCTGGGCAGCTAGTTGCAGAGAAGAGCTGTTCTCCATTACAGAGACGTAGGGAGGATGCGGTGAGGTGCACAGGACAAGGTGTGTAGAGGCTTGTGTGGCCAGCAGCCCCCAAGGCCTCATCCAGATGCCACCCACATTTGCTCTTCCAACTGTTTCTCCGGCCCTCCACCCCCCGCCCTTTTGTCTGCTGGCCCCAGACCCTGGATTCTCATGCCTCTCCCTACTCAGGCCCATGTCCTCGTGTTTACTAACCTTGCCTTTTCACCTCTGGCTCAGGCTCACTGTTTGCTTTCCTCCATCTTCCTGACCTCCTATTTCTCCCTTGACCAACTGCTGACATTGGCTTTCCCCACTCAGGACACAGGCTTTTCCCACTCAGAAATGCATTACATGATCACCCCAACCCCTATTCAGCCTCCCTTTGAAGGGAAGAGGACCCCACAGCCCCTAAGCTTACCTACCTCCCGTCATCCTTCAATACACCCCAGTTGAGTGCTATATTCTGTCATTGTGTTATTTTCCTGTGGCTGCCGTAACAAATTAACACAAACAGTGGCTCAAAACAACACAGATTTATTATCTTATAATTCTGAAGGTCGGATGTTCTACAATCAAGCCCCTCCTGATGTCATCAATTTTATGACATCAATTTCCTTGCTCTGAAAGTGTATGCGGATCTTTTTGTTTGAGTGTAGCATTTTCTTTCAGTTTCTCTAAGGGATGCAACTTGCATTTTACAGAGTCCTGTGGCCTATTGTTTGGTCAAGGGGACTGCTACTGGAGGCGGTCAGTCCTTACTGCGTAGGTAGGTCCGTGTGTTATCAGCTGAATTTCCTTGAAGGGAGTCAGCGAGTCAGCACACCCATCCTTTGTTCCTGGACTCCGCTTTTGTCATTACAATCTTCCTTGTTTGGGTCCTGGAAGCAGCGAGGAATATTGGAAAGCGCTCACTGGCTTGGTCTTCCATGAAATCTTAGGCAAGTCACTCAGTATCTCAGTGTCTTGATTTCCTCAGTGATAAAATCAGGATATGGAGCTACATGGTTTCCAAACACCCATTCTGGCTCCAGTGTTCTCTGAGCATTTGCTAGTGGGATGTAAGATTGGTTTGGGAGATATCTTTAGCAGCATTAAGAAATAGAATATTGATTTTATTCATAGGATAATTTTATTATGTTCTCTACACCAGTGTTTGGAAATAGTGATCTAAGTGTGTTTTGCTAGATTTCTGATCTCTCTGTAAGAGAAAGCAAATGGGCCTTAATGGATATACTTTTCTCAGCATAGGAGGGTGATGTTACACTGACTCACCCACAATTACAAATATCTTCGTTGTATTATTTCCCCGAAATTGGGATGTGGAGCGATGAAAATTTACTCTGAGCCTGATAGATGCCAGACACTGAGGATCCAAACAGAATGATCTTAAGGAGCTCATAGACAAGGTTAGAGAGAGACATGCAAATCAGGGGTTAAAATTTAGCCTGGTCAGGGATGTGAGACTGGAATGGGCCGACAAAGGAGAAAGCAACTACCTTGCTTGCCTGTGGGACCAGACTCTGCCAAGTGGACAAGATGGAAAAGGGTATTTCTGGCGGATTAAATGTAATGGCATCTGGCCTATAAATAACAGATTATAAACTTACTGTAAGCTGTGAGCATTCCTGTTTCGATCTCATTTACCACAGTCCCTGTTATTACCGTACTTTAAAGCTGTGTAGTGGAGAGTTGCACTGGACTCGGAAGATCATGCTGTTGTGTCCCACCTCATTGCACACCAACTGGATGTTTGCAAATCACCTGCCTTCTTAGAGCCTCAGTTTACTCATGTGTAAAATAAGGACAGTACAACCAGGTCTGAAATATTTTTGTAAAAATAAAATCACATATTTGACTTAGATGTGCTTTCTAGACTCTGAAAGTGTACAAAGGTAGTACTATTTTTGTTATCACCATTTTTCATTAGGCTATTAAAGGTTGCAAGGAAGAGTGCTGCTCAGTTATACCACTATGGCGCGTTCCTAATACTACTCCTTCGAATCCTAAGAGGCCCTGCAAACCTTTGAAAGATATTAATGGTAGCACGTTGTACCCCAAGACACAATTTGAGCATGAGTACACATGAAACCTGCAGATATGCCTCACCACAGAGAGCGTTTGCTTGGGTCAGGTTGCAGCTCTCCAACACGGAGCACTCCTATTGGATGGGCGTTTGCACCACCCTTTCTCAGAGGTGCATGGCTCTCCTGTGCCCCACACTAATCCCTGGCCCAAGCAACACAGCTGTCTCTAGCCAGTCAACCACTTGTGAAACACGTGTGAAGCTTCAGGACCTACCTAGTCAGAGGTGTACCAAGGAAGCCTTGTTAGCAGTGGTCCACCTGGGGTGCAGGCAGGAGGGGGCACGTTGTTTGTGGACAATTTAGTAACAGTAATGAAACCCACCAAAAGTTTGATCTGCTTTTTATTGTCTCTATGTGCTGGGAATTCTAAAATGCCAGTAAAAAACTAACTCCTCCCTGAAAAAAATATTTTATTGGTCTAAGCTCTAAACAATTCCTGTGGTTGCTGTTGTGTTTTAATCATATATGTATAATCTTTAAATGAGCACATTTTTGTTATGTGCCTTTTAATAAGCAATGCATTCTATACAGAAGTTAATGGGGGGGGGGGGGGCCACAGGGACTCAGCTACTCAGCTGTGTTTGTTCCCAGAGGATGTTCCTCAGGGTTCAGAATTGATGGAGTTCGCTGTAGGGCAGGCTTTCTCTCCAGTACCTGTCGTCGTACATATTCCTGAATTTAAACAGTTGATTTAAAATAAACAATGATAGCACTGTGGTTGTAAACACAAAGAAACAGAACTTGAATTACTTCATTTATGTCATTTTGTGTGACTATTTGGAGTTTTTATTTGTACTTAAAATTTAAAACACTGGAGCGGAATGTGAACTGCAAGGCACAATATTTTTTAGTAAGTGCAACTTTCCGCTCATAGATGAAATACTTTGTTGAATCTGAATAATGCCTTTATCATTGACATGTTTAAATTATTTGTTTGGAAACTAAAGAAAAATGATTGTTATTGAATATTGTGTGATGATTACTGAAAAATAATTGTTTTTTAGAGAGGGGGTATTAAAAAATAATCTGCTCCAGAGTCAAATTCTTCAGGAGTGCCACTGTATACACATAGCCTTAGGTTCGGTAACTTTCCAATCAGGGAGAACCCAGTCAAGGGGTGGGAAACCCAAAAGCGGCGTTCATGGCTGCCTTCTGGTGATGAAACATATGGTTTCTCTGAATGAGGCTCCAAGGTTAACATCCGTGGCACTGGCCTCATCTCCTGGCTTCCCAGCTAGTGAAAAGCCATTCTTCCCTCTTTCTGGCAAAGCCTCCTATGCGAAAGACATGCCTTGGTTACCTTCATAAGCCACAGATGATACACCATTATTGAAGAGCAGCTTAGTGAGCTGTTGGGAGGTACCTTGTAAGCATAAGTAAAGACTGCTCATTGAGTTGTGTGATAATGGGATGTTTACAGAATACCCAGCAGCGTGCTGTCCCCTCAGGTTATTCGTTTTTGTCAGGTGGAAGATAATCAAAGGCTGCGAGGCTATAACCCCCAACCAGGACCCCTACTCCTTAGACCTGCCAAAAGATGACGGAGGTGCCTGTGGACTTCCTTACTGAAGGTGGCATTCTCAAAAGGACAGACTATATAGCAGAAGCAAATATCCAGCTTGGGATGTTTTTACTTTGAAGATTTGGCAATAGAAGGGAGCCAATTCCCCTCACCCACCCCAGACTGGGTTGCAGGTCCCAGAATGATGATAAGGCTGCAAGGGGGGGCCTCCATTCCCCCAGCCACCCACTCTATGCTTCTGTATCACTGGACCCCATGGCACCTGTGAAGATTTTTGCACTCCAATTCCAAACTGCCTGCAAGCTGTCTTATCCTCTCACTGAGCAGAACTGGATCACCACCAAATGTGAAGCCATTGGCTCCTTTTTAGCCTGTGCTCCTGTCCCCAATGATTCTCCTTTCAGACACTTCCTTTTCCTTTCTGGGAGAGGGCACATTTCTAGATCAACAGTTGCTAGATAGTAGGGCTCCTTTGCAGCCTTCTGCGACCACTGTTCCTCACATCACCTCCATAGATGGTGTTCCCAAGCCTCTACCTTCGCCTTCTCAGCTCTCCTCACAGCCTGGGTGGCCATCTGCTTTATGGGAACAACTCCAAAATCTCTAGCACTGGTCCCAGCCTATTCCCAGTTATGTTCTCATTTTCCAAGCTTTTGAACAGCTGCAGTTGCCCAAAATCATGCCCCATCTTTGAGTGTTTTATATTTAGACCACGACTTTTTTCCTTTTATTTTTCTTGGGAAAATTTTCTTGGGAAAAATCAGAAGAAATTATGACGCCATCTCATCGGTATGGAAATAGATCATATAATATTATTATACATTGTATAATACGTCATGCTGTAATACATCAGTATCACAATATATTTATATTTTCTGATTTTTAAGTATACATTTTGTATTATGACAGCTACTTTTCCTTGAAGGCATTCTTCTTGGAGCGCTCTAACATTTTGTTCTAATGTAGACTGCTTTCTAAGCTTCTTGCTCAGCTATCACGCTGGTTTAAAAAAAAAAAAAAAAAAAAAAAAAAAAAAGAACTCCTGGATTATTTCTACTCTTGTTCACATATTCTGTCATATGCTTGAATTCACCTTATGATTTTCTGAACTCCATATTTAAATTTTGCTTTCTTGGTTTTTTTACAGAAAGGATGTGTGTCTGGGTGATTAATTTTTTGAGTCTTCAGATGTTCAATAAAAGGCCTTTCTTTTGCCCTTACACTTGAATGATTGTTTGGCAATAGAATGCTAGTTTCAAAATTACCTTCCTTTGGCTTTTTCTAGGTATTACTCTACTGTCAACTTGCAAACACTGTCCAACCATGAGAGGTCTGATGCCTTTGTAGATAAGTGTATTCCACCAACCCAGGCCCCTACTAATTTTTAGTATGTTATCCCTGAAATTCCAAAATGTCATGGAAGGCATCTGAATGTGTATGTCTTTTTTCACATTTGTGCTCAGCATGCAGAAATGCAGGTTCTAACAGGGCAGAGATGTTTTTCTGTTTTGTTCACTGATCTATGAATGCTGAGAACAGTGCCTGACAAACAAAAAGAGCTCACTGAATCTTACTAAATAAACTAACATTCAAGTCACTTCTTATTGTAGGGACATTTTTTTCTATTATTTCTTTGATTACCTTCTCTCATCTGTTTCTTCTGCTGTCACATTCTGGACAAGTTTTGGGACATAGGGATCTATCTTCTAAGCCTTTTCTTTCCTTATACAATTTCCATATCTAGTCATTTTGGTCTCATAATTTCTATCTGTCTTTTTATATAAAGTTCTAGATTTTCTTATCTCCCATATTTCTACTTTGGCTTTCAACAATGTCCATTCTTTTGTACAGGACTTTTAACTTCTTAATCATGGCAACCATATTTTAATTTCTAAAAACTATTTTTGTTTTTTTGATTTATCTTTTTTAAGAGTACTTGCGTATTTTACAGACACATTGTCTTCCCAAATCTCTACAAGGACACTAACTGAATTTTTTTCAAATTTTCTTTGTTTTCCATGTTGTCTCTCTTTGCTAATCTTTGTTTTCTTTCATGGTGTGTTGATTTTCCTCAAATGTCTGGTTGTCTTTGGCTATATGTTTTAAACAAAGGATTCAGTTTTTGAGTAGTATTGTAAACTGGTGTGGCTTCCTCTGCAGTTATGCCCATCACTGTCTTAACAAGTCATTACCTTTAATGACAGGGTTAAAAATGGAGTATGATGAAGGTATATGAGTAGAAGATACAAAGGCAAGCTGGTGAATCTCAGTGTCCAAAGTAAGGAAGTCTTTATTTAGGGATTGGTGTGTATGGCTGTATTTCATTCCTCTGCAGAATTGCCCATCTTATTTTTCATCTCTGTATCAGCTGGGTGATTCTGAAGTTACCTTACATTTGGTCAACTTCTCTCTCTGGCCCAGGCACATACCAAGAGGGGAACCCCACACACATACACATACACATAAACACACACACACAGTTAACTTCTGCTTCACTGGAAAAGCCTTCCCATGGTTTCAGCATGGGGACAAATGCCATATCCAGCCTTAGCATCAATATGCAAAGGAGGAAAAGGAAAAGCAGCTTAACACCTGCATAGGCTAAACCCTAATCATTACCCTATATTTGACTTGCTCCACGGTCCTTATACTTTGCCTGCACGTTTGGCCTTTCTCCAGGGAGCCAATGGAAATTATGAAGGAAGATTATTAGTACTGCAAGGATTTTATTCTCTCTCCTAGTTATTTAGTTATTTTCTTATTATAGCTGATCCTATCTGCATGATATCTTCTGAAAATTCCTCAAAATTCCTGACCCTGTAAATAGTAATTGTTCAATTTATCACAAGTTGTTTTATATTTATTCCTTTTCTGATATCTTTTCTGTAATTATATCTGGGAAGTGTGGGTGGAAAAGACAGTAAATTTGTGTACCCTGAATCATAACCAAAACCAAGTCCTCTTTTCCCACCAAATTAATTCTTTCTCTCAACTCCCCCATTGTTTTAATGGCCCAGAGAGGCAAAGTCAATGGATACTGATGAGGGGTGGTGAATGCCTGTCTTGCTTCTTCCTTCCTTCTTTCCTTCCTTTTTTTTTTAAGGTCAAAAATACATTTTGATCAAGGTATTGGAGCAGGGCTGGATGCATAGTGGTGAACAAACTAATATGGTTTTGCCCTCTCAAGGCTTACAATCTAGTGGAGGAGGCAAATAGCAACCAAAATAAACCCACAAAAAGCATGGTACAGTCCCTAAAAGAAGTAAGAGCAAGCAGGCCTTACTGAGCAAATGTCACTGGAAACGGGCCCTGAGGAGTAAGTTGAATTTGGCCGGCAGACAAGCGAGGTAAGAAGGTTTCAACAAGATAAAGCACGAACAGGCGGTTGCTGAGATAGGAAAAAGCTTGATATGTTTGAGGACAATAGAGAAATCCAGGGAAGGAATGAAGGTGCTGAGCAACATAAAAAAGAACAAGAAGCTGAGAAGAAGGAGCCCTGTAAGCCATGAAAGAAACTGAGATTAAGTCTTTATTCAGTTCTAAATAATTAAAAAGTATTAACCAGAGGAGTTGCATGCATAAATAAATAGGTTTTCCAATGATTATTTTAGAAAGGGCATGAATGGACTTAGGGAAATCAATTCGAAAACTATTACAGACGTGTAGGTGAGAAACAATGGTGGCTAAAACCCGAGAGGCAGGAGGGATGATGGAGATCAGTATCCGGATTCTGGAAATGTTTTGGAGGCAGTAATGACAGGACATACTGATGAGTTTGAATGGGAAAGAGCGAAATGATGATTGAGTCTTAAGCTGGGGGTTTGAACAACTCAGTGAACGGTGGTGCCATCGTCTCAAATGGTGAACTGGGAAAGATGTGGGAGAGGCTAATATCCAGTTCTCGCCATGTTAATTTTGACATGCTCGTGAAACATTTAAGAGAAGGCAACAGGGTGGCCAGAGAGGTCTGAGGGGATATGTACATTTGCCACCTGCAACAATGCAAAAGGTATTTAAAATCGAGAGAATGAGATTGCCGAAAGAAAAAATATAGCTCACATAAAAGGTTAGAAAATGAGAAAAGCCAAAATTTTAGGAGGTGGACAGAAATGGAAGGACGTTCGCCTCCTATGGCAACTCGAATTACTATAGGACTACATAAGCATTTGTATGCGTTACAAACATTTATACCACACTCACTTTGTGCCCGGCATAATTCCAAGCATTTGGCAAATGTTAATTTGTTTGTTCCTCACAACCACCCCATGAAGTAGTTATGATTATTAGCCCCATTTTACAAATAAAGAAATGTGGAAGTTTAGTATCTCGAGGTCACGTCCTAGTAAATGACAGAGCCAGGACTCTAACTCGGGCAGTCAGGCTCTAGACTTCATACTCTTAAGTATTCTGCTGCAGCACTTCTCAGCATCTGGGGTCTCACCTGGGTTCGGGGAGACCCATTCCTAGGTGAATATAGGAGGTGGAATGGAAGCATATGTGCTCTGTTGGCCTTCCGAACCTTGATTCTGTCTAGCTCTTGTCACTTAGAATCAATCTCTTACCAAAACCCATAGCTTTTAACTCCAAAATAATTATTACAATAGATTTTAACTCCAAAATAATTCTTGCATGTCATTTCCTTATATTTTTTCTGCTGCCATTTGAATTGCAGAATATTGTGATAAACTCCAAAATGGTTTTCATTGTTCCTCTGCTCCAATCACTCTTCCGCATTGCAAACAGATTAAACAAAACACAATCACATCCTGTTATCTGTTAGATCAAAAAACCTCTGGTGACCTCATGTTCCTTACAGAGTGGGGTTTACACTCCTCTCCCAGTATGCAAAGCCACCTGTAATTTGGCCTCAACTTCCAAGCTCATCAGTCACAATTCCCAGCATGTAGCTACTACTGTCAAACTGGACTAAGTAAGCACCTGTTCCCTGAGTATGACCTTGGTATTCTCAGCTCAGCAGCTTTGTCGTGCCTCTCAGCACATTTAGAACCTCTTCCTCCGCTACCCCACACCAAAGTTTCCTATCCCTGCCTGCTGTAATCTGACCCCTCTCATGTAACCCAGCATTGGGGACCTCCCTGTCATGGTTCCTTGATTTTTCAGCTGGAATTGATCAAATTATCTTCTGAGCTCTTAAACTTTCTTTGTACTCTTTACAATTGTCATCACATTCTGAATAGTAAAGAGATTTGTGTATACAGATTGTCAACTCCTATAGGTCAAGCTGTCTACATCTTTCCAACCCCCTATAATGCTTTCAGTGTGCCTGGCTGACAGTGGGTGCTTAAAAGTATTTTATGTACTCCATAAACAGATGCAAGCTCTCCCTCTCAGCTGCTTTTCCTTGTCTGGTTAGTACTGCTCCTTTGTCTCGCTTTCCAGTGGAATGATTCTGCTTCCCAAATGCATTCAGATCATGGAATGATTTTTGATATCTGTTTTCCAAACATGCACTAAAATCAAGGATGCTAAATGACTGACCCCCAGGTAAACCTTTTGCAGATAGAATGAGCTCTGGACAAGACGTTGTCCCCACCAGTTTGGTTCTCAGCAAGGTACCTTTCAGTGCTTCAGGAGAAATAAAAATTTTAAAAACATGTTTGTTTGTTTGTTTGTTTGTTTGTTTGGGGGGGGCATGGGTATTGGTTTATAGATGGAAATCAAATCCTGGAAACTCATTTATTTTTATTTAAATAAGAACAAATGGGACTTTTTCAGACTTTCCTTTTACTAATGCAGTATTTTTTCACCATAAAATATTTTTAAACTGGAATTCATTTTTAAGTTCGAGAAAGAGTTATTTTATAATACTTATGATTTAAATATTTTGAAGTTTTGACCAGGAAAATAAATACCATATATTATTTTAACTTTATGGTGTTAGTGGTAAAAGCAAGATATTAAATCAAATATACAGTATGATTCAATTCTTTTTGTATTCTCATAACTGTATAAGAAAAACACTGGAGGAAAAACACAACAAAACAAAAAACATGTTTACCTCTGGGTCACAGGGTTTTCTTTTTTGTACATTTCTGCATTTTCTAATTTTTTAAATAGCAGACATTACTTTTATGTTAAAAGTATATTAAAATACAGGTGTTTTTCTAAAAGAATTGTGGGTAAGGGAGGTAGCAATGAAATTTTTTGTAGCTCCTGTCTGAAATTTAGGACTTGTGAAAATCTCACTCTTTTTAAAATCTGTTTTGTGGTATCATTTACAGTAAAATTCTCTAATTTTAAATACATAATTCCATGACTTTTGACAAATGTATAGAGTCCTGTAACTAACACCACAATCACGATATATAACATTTTTGTCATCCTAAAACGTTCCTGTGTGCCCCTTTGTAGTGAATTGATCAATTCCTCTACCCCTTATTCCCTGGCAGCCACTGGTCTGCTTTCTATCCATTTAATTTTACATTTTCTAGCGTTTTCATATCAATGGAACTATAGACTATATGTATATATTCTTTTGTGCATGATTTCTTTCCTTTATCATGATGTTTTTGAGGTGCAACCAGGGTGCCAACTGCATCAGTAGTTCATTCTTTATGTTGCTGAATAGGGATTTGTTCTATACATATACCACATTCACTTATTGATGGACATTTGAGTTGTTTCCTGGTTTGGGCTATTTGGAATAAAACTGCTACGAACATTTAGGTACAAGTTCGTGTGTGAGCATGTGTTTTTATCTCGATAGGAGAAATATTGCTGAGTCATTTGGTAAGTGTATTTTATCTTATAAGAAGCTGCTAAACTGTTTCCTAAAATGGCTATACCATTTTACATTCCCACCCTCTGTGTATGAGAATTCCAGTATCAATTCTTTTTATTCTGTATTTATGTATTTATTGCTTTGTATTGTCAATCTTTTTATTTTATTTATTTTTCTTTGTTTCTATTTTCTGTTTCATTGATTTCTTCTCTAACATTTATTATTTCCTTCTCTTTACTTTGGCTTCAACGTGTTCTCTTTTTTTCTAGATACATTTTGTCAAGGCGGGAGCTAGGAACCTGGCTTGCATTCTTTTTTAATATAAGCATCTAATGCTACAAATTTCCCTCAAGTTTTACCTTAGTGGCATCCCACTAATTTGAACATGTTGTGACTTAATTTTCATTCAATTCAAATGATTTTTTTTTATTTCTCTGGGATTTAATTTTTTTACCCATTGGTTGTTTGGAAATACACTATTTAATTTCCAAATATTTGGGGATTTTCCCAGATACATTCCCCTTATTGATTTCTGGTTCATTTCTGTTGTAATCAGAAATACTACTTGTATATTTCCAAACTTTTAAAATTTTTTTAGACTTGTTTTATGTCTCAATGTGGTCTACTTGGAAAATGTTCCATGTGCACTTGCAAAGAATGTGTATTCCTCTATTGTTTGGTGGAGTGTTTTATAAAAATAATTTTTATCCCATTTGTTGAAAGTGTTCAAGTGTTCCATATATTAACTGATTTTGTCATTAATTGTTATATCCATTATTGAAACAAAGAGTTGAAATCTCCAATTATAAAAGTACATTTGTGTATTTCTTCTTTCAGTTCTAAAAATTTTGCTTCATGCATTTTGAAAACACTCTTATTAGTATGAGAACCTTACAACAACATGCATCCATTTTCCTTCTCCTGGCTTTGTACTGTTTTATTCCTATATATATTATAGACTCTATTGTACACTGTTATCTTTGCTTTAAAAGGTCAGTTATCTTTCAAAGAGATTAAAACTGAGGGAAAAAAATGTCTTTCATATTTATTCACCTATTTAACTTCCCTGATATTGTTTGTTCCTTTGGGTAGATCCAAATTTCCATCCACTGTCACTTTCCCTCTGATTGAAGAACTTCCTTTGATATTTCTTTTAGTGCAGGTCTCCTGGCAATGAATATTTCTGTATTTTGTTTTTCTGAAAAATACTTTATTTAACATTTATTTATAAAATGTATTTCCACAGGGTGTCAAATTCTAGTTTGCAGGTTTGTTTGTTTATTATATTTTCCTTTTTGTATTTGATATTGTTTCACTGACATTTGTCTTGCCTAGTGTTAAGTAAGTTCACTGTCATTCTTATCTTTGTTTCTCTGTTTATAATTTATCTTTTGTTCTTCTGGCCACTTTTAAGATTTTTCTCTTTATCACTGGTTGTCATCATATAGTTACGATGCTTCTTATCTTGGTTTTCTTTATGTTCAACTGCTCATGGTTCATTGAGCTTCTTGGATTAGCAAGTCTTCCTAAAATTTGAAAAATTTTTGTCTGTTGTTTCTTCATATTTTTTTACCACCATCCTTCATTCATCACAACTCCTCCTGTGATTCTAGTTACATGTATTTTAGACTGCTTGGCATTACTTAACAAGTCTTTGAGGTTCTGTTAATTTTTTTTTTAGTTCTTTTTTTCTCTGTGTGTTTAATGTTTTCATAATTTCTGCTGCTATTTCTTCAAGTTCATGGATCTTCTGCTAGTAGTCTCATAACACATATTTTTCATTTCAGATATTTTATTTCTCATCTCAGGAAGATTCCTTTGTGTATTTACTAAAGCTTCCACTTCTCATCATGCTCATGTTTTCCTCTACTCCCTTGAACATATGGAAAATAATTTATAATAGCTGCTTTAATGTTTTTGTCTGAAAATTCCATATTTGTGAATTCCTGCATCTGTTCCCATTGATTGATTTTTCTCCAGGGTATAGGTTGTCTTTTTTTTTTGCTTCTTTGTATGACTTGCCATTTCGAATTGATGGCAGCTACTGCAAATTTTACGTTTTTGGTTGCTGGATTTTGTTATATTCCCTTTCTAGTGCTGGATTTTGACCTAGCTGTTAAGTTACTTGGAATCTTTTGGTTCCTTTGAAGACTTGCCAGAGAAGCGTTTATTCTAGGGCTAATTTAGCTTTACTACTAAGACTTTACCCTTTTGTGGGTTCTACCTGACGCTCTGTGTGTCATACACCTTTGTATTTCCACTTTGGATGTTGGGAATACAAACTACTCCTAGCCCTATGTGAGCTTCAGAAATTGTGACTACTTCTTTCCAGTGTTTTTGCCTGGCTTTGATTCGCCAAGGATTCAAGGGACCCCTCTGCATACTTCTGGAACTCCCTTTTGGTGTAGTTCCCTCTTCTCAGTAAACTGATCCATAATTTCGAGCCACCTTAGCACTCCAAACTCTGAAATCTGTCCCCTTAACTCAGTGAGACCACCAAGTTGTTTGGGTCTCCCCACTCCCCTTGTGAGGTTCTGGAAATTTTGTTCAAGTGGTTATTTGGGGCACTCACCTGACTTTGTTTGTTTTCCTTTTTTGCAGGGCTCATTGTCCGGCACAGCTTGTTGTGCAATGTCTGAAATCCACTTTTTAATATATTGATTCCAGTTTTCTTATTGTTTAAGGCAGGAGGGTGATCTGGCCCCTGACATTCTATCATGTCCTGAAATGAAGGTTTCTTGAGGTTTTACATTCAACTTCTGTAAAACACAGAGAAGACTTTAAAGGCAAATTGAGAAGCAAATTACTGTGCTGGAAGAGGAATGGAGGGCCCAAGAATATCTGATGTAAAAGACATCATTAGGGCAAAACAAAAATGGGTGCTCATGAATAGACCAGGAACTGACATTGACTTGTATTTAGAGTTCCATAGTTATAAATGCGCAATGAAAGCCATAGTTTTTCTCCAATGGAGGAGGTAGGTTTTCTTAGCTATTGATTTTGAAGGTCACTTGAGAATAACTCAAAGGGTGTGGGGGGGGGGGGATCGTAATGCTATAAGGAACCTTTGTTATTTCCCAATTGTATTACCTCTGGTAGCTATCCACCCTCTGCTTACACATGTTCTGTACCCGGTCAGTGCCTCTTCCGGGATAAACTGTTCTAACATAGGAGTGCTTGATTATTTAGAACCTTCTCTGTACCATTCAGCCAGATCGCTTTCCCTTTATCTTCCTCCTCTTTATCTGAGCTGTCTTTCTTGACAACTATGGTGAGGTCTTCTTTAAGTCTTTTTTATCTGGATTAAAATCCTCTGGGTTTTTTTTGTTTATTTGTTTGTGTTTTTATAGACACTATGGCTTTCAGACCCTCTCACCACACTAGTCATTATTTTTTGGACCAACAGTAATGAGTTACTTTTAAATTTACCATGTGATTGCCGGAAATATTATAAATACTCTGATTTAAACAGAGAGCGAATGGGCCAATGTTTCCCATGGCAAGGGAACTAGGCTTCTATTAATGCAGCTTAAGAAAAAGTGTTAACTTTTTTCGAATGTGGAGAGATTTGGTTTCTAGGTGTATCAGAATCCACAGGTAATTTAAAACACATTTATTTCCGACCCCATTGATTTATGGGTAGCAGGGATGACAGGACGCCATGGTTCATCCATTTCTCTCACCTTTGGGTGGAGATTCGTGCTGGTTTCAGATTAAAAAATCAATGTAACTTTCATTCCCTGAATTAGAGCAAGGGCCTACTGTTTAAGATGATCACTTCTCCCTTGAAATGTTGTATCAGCTGTCAGCTGACCAAAGGTGTCACGAGGAATGGAAGCATTTAAAAAATTCCTGTCAACAATGAGAATGTAGTCAGTCTACTGTGTAGAAGAGAAAGTTGCTAATCCCAGGTGTCAGTACTGTAATAAGGGTACTCTCAGGCAGGGAAAGTGATCAGATATGTAGTTCGTTCTCAGAATCAGTTCAGGGGCAAGAGAATAAAGATTTCGCCAGAATCTTAAGAGCCGAGTTAGCAAGAAGGGGTTGATGAAACCACATTTCACACATCAAATTGATTACAGAAGAGAAAATAATCATAAAATGCAAGAGATGGGAAGTATTATAAAAATCATTTAATTTAACTCCTTTTACAGGTAAAGGAAGTGAGAAATAGAGAAGGAAAATTATTTCCACACGGTCACATAGTTGGTTTGAAGCACAACAGGCCATCTGACCCCCCCCCACCCCCACCCTAGCCAGAATTTCTACTATAGTGTCTGGAATGTTTCTTGAAAGAAACCGTCTCTTTCAAAGTAATTCTCCGTAGGGCTCAGAGTAACACCATGGGCTTAATTGGAATCACATTAGTATGATTAAGACAGAAAGAAAAGGATAAGCAAAAATGTTGTGAGAGAAATATTTCAAAAAGTATGGCTCCGGGGGAGAAAGTCAGGGGGCCTAGAATTAATTATCCCTTAGGGACGTACAGCTTGTCTCAGTTTTCAGAAGGCTTACAAAATATGTTGTCATATTTGCTCTTTGAAGTAAGGAATCAGGCAGGAGAGATCTGATTTCTTTCTTTCATGAGGATCCAAAGTGAGTATGTGACTAGAACAAGGTAACTCAGCTGTAAGTGACAGAATCATGATCAAAGTCTAGGTTATTAAACCTTGTTCAGGGTTGTTTTCACTGTACAGTTCTCTCCATGCAATGATTAATTATGACCCATCCTTTTATTTTGTAAGTTTACCTGCTCTTGCATCAGCTGTACAGTTGCCCTTTACTAGATCAATTCATGGATGCCAAATCTCTTCACATCTTGTTCAATTTTTAATTCAGTCTGCTCTTGTGCCTCTAATCATGAAAGCAACATGGCATCATACAGTGCCGGGGTGCTGCAGAATCACACTCATTTCAGTGCTGCCACTCACTAGCTGTGCGATTTGGGCAACAAATTAGCAGCCTCTCCAAGCTTCTGTGGGCTTGTTCATGAAATGGGAATAATAACACGTACTTCATAATGGATCAAATGACTGATGGGGAATGTGGCTAGAGTCACTAGGTACGCGGTGACCCTCTCCCCTTGGTAAGCTTTCCCTATTCCCATTTGCTCTCCCCAAACTTCAGTTCTGTTTCTCTCACACGACTCTCCCATATATTTGCATTACTTCTTTACGAGTTTTCTTATACTTGTCTAAATTACTAAAAATGCTTTTAAGCATGATGTAATGTACCCTCCATCCATTCAAAACTCTTTTTTGAGCATCTTCTGTATACCAGGCACTTTGATACAGTAGTACAGCTGGACAGAATACAGACCTAGATAGGTGTGGTTCTTTACCTGTGGTGCTTCCATGCCAGAGAAGAGACAGGGATTAAAGGTAGATAAACAAATGAAGTATAGTTTGTTAGGAAGGAAGGAAGGAAGGAAGGAAGGAAGGAAGGAAGGAAGGAAGGAAGGAAGGAAGGAAGGAAGGAAGGAAGGAAGGAAGGAAGGAAGGAAGGAAGGAAGGAAGGAAGGAAGGAAGGAAGGAAGGAAGGAAGGAAGGAAGGAAGGAAGGAAGGAAGGAAGGAAGGAAAAAAGAAAAAGAAAGTGCTGTGAAGGAAATAAACAGAGTGTTGGGGCAGAGAATAATGGTGGGTGGGCAAAGTCAGAGGGCTTGGCATGGCAAAGAAATCAAGTTTAAAGTATGATCATTTTTCTTCATGTTTTGGAAAGATAAAGGAGTTCTAGACTAAGGGAACAGAATGACCAAAGGCATAGGGGTTTGAAAAGTCATGTTGTATGTGGCGAAATACAGACCATCAGCATAGCTAGGACAACCTTCATGGAAGGATGTTTGGGGAGGTGAGTCTGGACTAGTGCCATTAATGGCCAGATCACAGAGGGCAAGTGCTTAGGCAGAAAGTGAGGGGAAAGTATTCAAATCGTTCTTCTTGAGATTTCCAGGAGGAGAGTTTTCTGTTTGTTTGTTTGTTTTTGGGGAAACATATTGGCTTTTTAATTACAGCTTCTCACCTTTACTTTCTTATGTGCAAATCTGTCGTTCTTTATGAAATGTCCTTGAGGCAATCCTCCTAGTATAAAGTGGATTTAAAAATTGCAGCTCTTCATTCTAAATCCAGGTGTTGCGTGATCTCTGGAGTGTCTGTATTGTTGACTGTATCTCCTTGAAACTCTTCTCTCTTAATTGCGAGGATAATGCTTTACGAGCCTTCTCTTCCACTTCTCAGTGGGGACTGTATAAGCATTGGTGTGGACCCTCTTCTTTCTATATAATACCACTGGGTCATTTAATTGACTTCTGTGGATTCAACTGTCAACTGGGGGATCCTAAATTTGCATAGCCAAGATTTTTCTTGACTTCTAAACAGTTTCATCTAGATATCCCACTTCTTTCTAAGACTGACCTCATCATCTTTCCTTCAAACTCTGCCCCTCCTTCTGGGTTTACCACATCACCCATCAGTGTCGTTTTCGCTTCCTCCAGTTATAATGCAGACCTTAGCGTGTCACTCTTCTGACTACATTCTTCAAGGGCTGTCCATTGGCTTCATGTAGAAAGAGACCGTTGCAGACGGTCCTTCATTGTCTGGCCTTACCTGTCTCAGTAGCTTCCCCCGCACCTCACATCCAGGTCTGTTCATGACTACGCACGTATTGTGCTGACACACAACTGCCCTGTGACAACACTGTCATAACAATTGCTCATATTCGTTAAAGGGCTAATTGTGTTTCAGGCACTAAGCCAAAGCACTTCAAATTCATTGTCTTATATAATCCGCACATCAACTCTAGGCAGTAGATTCTGTTAGTATCCCTGTGTTTTGGAAGAGAACCCTGAGGTTTGGGGGTGAAATAATTCACCCAGGCTGCAGTTAGTAAGGGCTAGAGCCGGAAGGCCTGCTGTTTAGCATGGTGATATGTTGCTACTCACGTGATTGGCTCAAGCTGTTCCCGATGCCTGGAATTTCCTCTTCCCACCTGCTTATTTTGACTGGTCGACTACTATCTATCCTTTAAGATGCCTCAGATGTCATCTCCTTCAAGAAGTCAGGTAATTCTCTGTGGTCCCATTGTTTCCTATGCTCTCAGGAGTCATGTACATGGTATTGCCTATTATCTCATTTTCTCTCACTCTTTGGTAGCCCATGTCACATTCATCTTTTTATACCCAGAACCTAGCAGAGCACCCAGGATATAGTCAGAACTTTATATATATATATATATATATATATATATATATATATATATATATATATATATGTTTTTAGAATAAGTAAGATTATGACTGAAGTCCTAATTTTCTCACTTACTGGCTATGGGATCTCGTGTAGGAAATTAAATCAGTATCTCTGGCATTTTTCTCCTCATATAGAAAATAAAGAAGTTGGATCACAACCGTGGTTCCCCAAGTGTAGAATCAGCATCAGTATCACCTGGGACTTCGTTGGAAATGCAAATTCTTAAGCTCTACCCCAAATGTGCTGAATCCCGATCTCTGTGGTGGGACCCAGAAACCCATGTTTATAGCAAGGCCTTTAGGTCATTCTGATGCATGGCAGTGTTTGAGGACCACTAGACAAGGGGTTGGAAAACTATGACATGATGGCCAAATCCCACTCAAGGCCTGTTTTTGTACAAAGAAAAGTTTGCCAACCCCTGCACTAAGTGATAAGGTCACTGAGGACACTTTTAGTTCTATGATTCCTTGGCAATGAGTCTAGTGTGATATCCCTGATTGATAAGGGACTGCCAGTCAGATGACCTGGGTTCTAGATTATCTGATCTTGTAATATAACTTATTTCTACTTTCCAATGCTCAGTTTTCTCATCCTAAAAAATGACTTTGGGGTAAGGTTGCTACATCAGTCAAGGCCTGTTAGGAAAAGAGAAAGCACGGTGGCTATCTCCAACAAGGGGAATTTAATACAGGGAATTGGGATACACAGCTGTTTGAAAGGTGAAAGTGCAAAAAAAGGAAGAGCCAAGGCAACTTGGCATGAATAAAACCAGAGAGCAGCTCCTACCCTCAGAGCTCAGGGGGCTAAAAGGAAGAGGCCAGAGGGAAGCATTTGGGAACAGGGACGTGCGTCCTGAAGGACTATACCTTGCACCTGAAAGGAGACAGCATGAGAAGCTGCTGTTCGTATCCTAAGAAGGCGCTGCCCTGTGGTTGGTACTTGGATGGACAAGTGGGGCACCGCGTTATTGTTTGTTGGACTCATGAAAGGGGGTGACCCAGTGAGCACTAGGAGTATCAAAGGAGCTGTGGCCCAGCAGGTACTAGGATACCCTGCAGAATGCAGTCCTGCAGCTGAAGACGGAAGCAGGGGGGTACTCCACGGGAGGGGGTGAGGCCCTGCAAAGCTGCCTTCGGGATTGCTGGGAGAAGCGGAAGTGTAGAGTCATAACCCTTTGTTGCTGCTGCTGCTGCGAAGTAAACAGGTACTGAAACTGGAAAAGGGCCTCCTTCCCCCGCCCGTCCACCCCCCACCAACTTCCAGTTTCCCACCAATGCCTTTCGTTGGCAGAACCGAGCATAAAGCTAGCCTGAAGGGAGACAAGAAATGCCGCATATCGAGTCCCAGCCCCAGTATCACAGGAGAGAGAATGGAAGGGGGTAGGGAGAGTCTTGGAGCCGAGAGACAGGCAAACAACCAGCACCGTCAGTGTGATGATCTTCCAGGTCCTTCTCTATTTGAAGAATCACATTATATAAATATATTGATTACATAGATATGCCGTGGGTTCACTCATGCCTTCTTCACCCACTCCAGATATTTAGGGCATAACCATCCTTTAAGCGTGGTTTTAGGCATGACCCCTAACATCAGTGCTCTAAAGGGGCCTGTTTTACCCCCTGGAATATTTTAGGTTGAGAGAAAAAGAAAGAAAAGGAATGCTTTTTTGTTGTTGAGCAACAGTTATGTCCCAGGTACTGTTTCCAATGCAGAGTTAACTAATAGGGTAGAGACGCTTCTTTTGTCATCTATATTAATTCTCATTCACCGTAACTTCAAGGGAGGTCTCCTGGCTTCCAAGGCCCTTTGCTTTTTTTCCCTTAGGCTACCTCGCCAGCCCCATCTCACAGCATCACCCATCCCAGCTCTCTCCTTACTTTAGTTGTGCACTAGACTAGTTGTGTTTATTTAACATATAGTTCTTACTTTGTGTTCTCTAAGATCTTTCACACACTCATTCGTTCAGTCATAGCGACCCAGCGATGTGGGTGCTGTTACTAGCTGTATTTTACAGGTGAGGAGTTGAGATTTGGAAAGATAAAGTCATTTTCCTAAGGTCACTCACTGGTGACGTAGGAGAGCCAGGATTGGGTTAGACTTGGGCAATCTGGCTTCAGACCCCACCAGTCGTCATATTAAAATATGGTGGGCTCGTATGTACCTGTCACCCAGCTCTGCCACATCTGAAAATGCTGACGTATGTATTTCATACCTCTCTCTTCTAAGAAACAAAGCTGCAATTGCAGTTAAAGACATCTGCGTACCTGTCCCTAATCATCTTTTCTTTCCTACCTAGAACAAACCACTATCCAAAATTTTGTATTTATTATTCCCATGCAAACATTTTACCATATACATTTACTATCTGCCTATCTATCTATCATTTATTAAATAATTTATAGCACATTTCCATGCTGTTAATCTCTATTGATACAGCATCCTGTGTACATATCCTCCTGCAGCTTTTTTTTTTCTTTTTTTCGCTCAGCGTGTTTCTGAGATTTATTTTATGTTGATAGATGCATTGGGTTTTATTTCATTTGACTGCAGAATAGTAGTCCATTATATGGATTTACTATAATTTATTTTCCATTCTGATGTTGATGAGCATTTAAGTTATTTCTAATTATGCACTATTCAAGCAATGTACAGTAACCATTCTCCTATATTTCTTCTTGGGCACACATGTAGGTTTATACCAGGAATTTTATTTCTGAATTATAGTTTTACTAGATACTTCCATAGTGCTCTCCACATTGGTTGTAACCATATATGGGGCATCAATCCATATCCTTTCCGACACTGGGTAGTACCAGCCTTTTGCATTTTCTCCGTATGATGGGGCTGAAGTGGTGCCCCCTGGTTGTTGTCTTCGGGTTCCTATGGGTATGAGCTACACGATGCAGTTTTACTGCTCACACTTTCGTGTTTACCATGATTTTTTGCCTGGGATGTTTTCCTGTTTCTCCACTTAGCAACATCTGTTTTGTTTTCATGGCCCAAGTCAAAAATTCCCCTGAAACCCCTCATGCTCCACCTTCCTCCACACGCCTTTTGCTGCTTTCTCATTTTGGTTCCACAGCACTTATATCCTAAGTAGGGTAATGTTTTTGTGCATTGTTTTTGAATAATTATTGAATGTCCCTTTCGTTCTCAAAAGTGACCCAGTGTGGACGATCAATAAATGGTGGCCTTGATGTTAACTCCATAATGGCCTTTATTGCCGTGTATTGACATCCCATGTTTGCCCATTTTTCCCCCTTGCAAATCTGAGATCTCCTACACCACTAATTTCTTCATCCAAAGTACTGAACTTCCAATAGGTGCTTAATAAATGTTTTTTCAGCCAGAAAGATGGTTTTCAATCACTCGTGTTTTCTTCTTTTTGAATGGGGCCCGATTGGGCCCAAACCAACCTTCTTGCCAGGAGAAGTGTAAAGACCCTTTCTGTGCAGCAGGCATATCCTATTTCCTTATTATCATTCTGCCAAAAGGTAGGTACCATGAAGTCAATAACTGAAGTAAAAGAAGGAGGCTCCTTTATATTTTGACTTCAAGTTTTATTTAAGACTTGAGCTTCATGAGACAATTAGAATAAGTCATTGTGTTTCCAGCATGTAGAAAGAGATACGAAAGCTTATGGATTAGAATTATTTGGGGAGCTATCGAGTAGCCCCATGCAAAAAGGGAATTGCTCTTCAAAGAAACTACCTTGCCAAGTGAAAATAATAATAATAAAGTGATATTGATAGCCTTTGGTTGCCATGGAAATACTAGTTTTCCTGCTCCTGTTAGGTGTTGTAGTTCATTTCACGATATTAGGTTTAATAGAAAATCATATACCCAGCTATATTCTTTAACCATACCTGGGATTTAAAACATTCACTGGGCTGTAGTAGTAGTGGGTGTGTGTAGAATTATGCATTTGAGTTGGTGCATTGATATGACCTGCCTGTTGGGTTTAGAAGGTAGAGCAGTCAGTGCTTTTAACTTAATCCATTTTTATTTGTGCATATGAGATATGTTTGCTGGGCCCATGGCGGCTCCTGTATTTTCAGAGCACTTCCAATTTTAAATTCCTGCCTCTCTGTTAAAACTCTATATTGCACTGAAAATGTTTTCATGGCCATATCTCAAAAATTCCAAGGAAGTCAGGCATTCTTAATTTCTGATTTTTATCAGCAGTATCAGTCTTTTCCCCCATTCGATTTGTGGGTTGAACAAGTTAGTGCAAAGTGTCAAGTTGGTCTTTGGTCCTTAAGATGTTAAAAACTTTGAGGTATTTTTTTTTTAATTTTGTGAAACTCAGTACAAGAAAAGGGAGTTGATTTGCATACAAACCTGCATATGATTAGTAACAGAATCCAGTATATATGCTAGTGACTTGGTGAACATTATGTATTTTTAAAAAGTGTAGAAATTTACATTATTGTGTGCAGTTAAGTAAATGTGTTTGTGCTTTACACGTCCCCAAGAGTTGGAATCATCGTCAGCCACCTGATTACACACCAAATATTTTATTATTTTTCTTAACTCATGCCTTGATATAGACCCAAGGACTGCATAGGTGGAGTAAAGACAGAAATAGAATCCATTTTGTACCCCTTTGCTTCCATGTGACTCCTCAGTTTCTTTGTCATCCTGAACAGTTTTTCTCACCTCTTCCCCTCCCCAGGGACCTCTCCTGAGTACACACTCTTTCTCACTCCATTTCATTAATGTTATCCAACAGTTTTGCAACTCATCATTAAGACAGAAAGGTCAACAGGCCCTACTGCATGATCTTTAAAAGGCTGATAATGTCAAGATAAACGCATTCTCTTAAATCTGTTTTTAAAGGCCAGAATCATTCATGCATTTCTAGGAGAGGATAATGACATCAAAATTATTACCAGGAGCCAGTCCCTGCAAGCATCAGGGCCAGCTAGGATTTAGTGCTCAGCTGGACAGAAGCCTCTGTCACCAAAAGCCTGTTTCCATTCTTGGTGGACTCAGTTTTAGGCTGTGAAGAGCAAGTCATTACTCTGTAGTCTGCAGCAAAACAGTATACACTCTGTGCAAATAAATGAGCAGAGATTCTTGCTTGACTTATAAATTCTTGACTTTTACAAAAGTGTGTGAGATGAACACACATATGATCTCATAATACAATAAATTGTAGAATAAATCCATTTTTTAGTTCAATCACAAGGCCTTTTTGTACTTGAATATGACCTGGAACCAATGGCTAAGGAATTTTTAAGTTTCCTAGAAATATTTCTGATCAGGATTCAATGACTCATACTTCTCAATTTCTTTACTTCGCTTTGGAGATTCACATTCAAGATAACTCTGACATGGTCACCATTGGCCAGATACCATGCCAGGTGCTTTGTATTTTATTAATCTCCCACAATAATGATAAAAATATATTTTACATGATAGGATAGCAATATTTGGTATTTTACAAGTGAGAAACAGATGTGGCCTTGAGACGTTGAACAGCTTGCCCCAGGTTGTGTGATCTAGGTCTTAGAATACCCGTTTCCTTTGCTGTACCCACTGCTTCAATCTCAATAGGATTATTGTCAAGATAAGGCACATGATATTCTAAATCAGTGTTGCTCATTCTAGAATTAGAAACAGCGCCCAAAAGTTGTTTGAATATGGTTGGATTTGTTGACTGAAGGATGTTTTGAGATCACCTCTTGAGAACTTAAACTTAAAATGATAATCGTCCATCTCCCATATGGTCATTCCTAAATTAGGCAAGATGGCAGTCCAAGAAGCCTAACTAGGTCCTTTCTGTTTCTTGGGATGTTATAGAGAAAACATGAGAGAAGGAAAACTTGAGAGTAACCTCAGCAATCAATAAACATAAAAGGGCTCAGTTAACTTATTTGATTAACTTACAGTCTAAAACTGAGGCTGTTCAATCTTTGCCAGTGAAAAACCTTAGATCCTGACACATTTGGGCTATTACAGCACCCTCAAAAGGAATTATCTAAAGAATGTAATGGAACAAGGTTGGGGGGTGTGAAACCAGAAAAGTATGTTCTCCAGGCCACTAGCTGGGAAGAGAGTTTGAGTGACAAGCTATGTGGGGAAAAAGATAAAAATTGAAATGTAAAAGTTAGCCTTAGCCTCCTCATGACCCTGAAAGTCATGTCATTGAAGCAGAAGTTTTCTGGGCACCCAAAGGGCTGGAATTTTGTGGGTGCATATTAGAGAAGTGGACAGTCTGTCGAATTCCAGTTTGCTGTCCACAGTCCTGTCTTGACCATCATGGCCCCTGTTTGCAATGCAGTGGCTCACCGCACACGCATGGCTCCCTTCTAAAACCCAAGTATTAATTGCAGTTGCTTTTATGGATTCTAACGCTAGCCCAGGGCCACAACTGCCAATGTTTACAAATGATGGGGTTGGTTGGTAGACTCTTATCCTGGGAGAGACCCACCACTGACATCTCAAATGGTAAATTCAGTTGTACCTTCCTGTCTGCCAAAGGGATGCCATTGAAAGTCTTGGTTTAAGTCATCGTTGTACAATTCCAATTTTACTGAAATGCTACACAGCATGAAACATATCAGAGAAGTGTCTTTTGAATCTAGGTATATCTAGATTGATAAAATCACCTATGGGTATACTTTTTCTATTAATTGGGTTTGCACACAATGAGTTTATTTGGAAGTGAGAGCACACTGGTTGCCAGTTTCATTACGAATAAATACTGATGCCATGTCTATATTTCCTTCCTAAAAAACTGGGGGTGCAAACTTTTGGCCAAATATAACTCTGTAGCCCCTGCATTTTGTTAATAACACCGTAATATCCTATCAGGGTTTTAGTATCGCTATTAAGAAGAGCTCATCTGGTTCTCACCTTTATTACCTCATTCGTCTTCCCGTCCCCGGGAGGCATGACTCAGATGTTATTACTTGTATTTACATAGGGGAAATTCTAAAAGGTAAGCCAACAGAAAGCAATGGTCAGCAAGAGGACTCTGGGGAGAACACAGGTGGGTCAAAATCAGTCCAGCCCACCAGTGTTTGTTGGAAGTCAGATCCCAGAGGCCCCTGGCCCAGGAGCCCAAGGAAAGTGAGGTTCACCCATTCAAGTACTGACCAGGCCTGACCTGCTTAGCTTCTGAAATCAGGTGCATTCAGGGTGCTGTGGATGTAGACAAGTGAGGTTCTGTCAAACGATTGGCCTTGCCGTCTACTTGTTCTGCTCAGCCACTTATTAGAAACACTGTGTGACCTGGGCAAATTACTCGAGTTCTCTAACTCACAGCTGTATCACTGGAAAAGTGCAAAGATAGTATCTGCCTCAATTCAAGGAAGAGACTCTTTTCTAGGAAAGATTAGCTCCAGCTCTGCATGGGAGGGAGGGAAAGAAAGGAGTGGGGAGTCTGGGTCTCGCTTTTTCTGTAGAACATGCAAGGTCGTTCCTTTGCTACCTTAAGGGTCTGTCCTGCCTACATAGATTTTTTTTTTTTAAAGTTAACTTCAATGTGAGAGTCTCCCCTCCCCAATTTTACTGTGAGTTTCAGCTTTCGCATTATGCCATCTTAGCACTTAGAGCAATAGGACTCTGAAAAATGTAGGCTGGTTTGAGAAAGTTGGAATGATTTTCAGTCTTTGCACTTAAAATCAGGAAGAGCCAGAGAAAATATGAGGTCCTAGACTCCCAGAACACCCAGCTTGGACAGACTTCAGAGAATTATAGTTGAAGTATTCCTTTTACAGATGGAAAAAAAAAGAAAGAAAATGGAGATCCGGTGAGGAGATTCCAGGAAGAAAGCTAGTTATTCGAGTTTCCTTTCCTCCAGGAAGTTTTCTCCTGTCACCTCCCTTTATGAAAACTTGAAGTTATTGGGAGGATTAAACTAGAAGGAAAGGGACAGCAGTAGATGTCTAAAATCAAAAATGTTTTAACATAAATGAGGACAGGAAAGGTGTTCATGAACATAAGTGGCAGTGTCCTGATTTTATCTATTCCTGTCTAAGTGCCTTATACATTTGGTTTAAATGGCAGTTAGATTTTTTTTTTTTAATTATCCCCTTTTAAAAATGCAGTGTATATGAAGCAAAAAACACATCTAGTCCCCTGTGAATGAGCCTTAGGAAATTGCTTTCTATTATCAGTATTTTTCAGCAAGAGCCACAATGAGGGATGTGTCCATTTTGAAGCATGTGCTGTTTCTCCTTTGAGACCTTGCTTATTAATCATCGTGAAATTCTGAGCCATATAAACTAGCATTGAGTTCTCAAGCTCAATGACAATGAGTGAGTTAGCTTTGTTCCCTCCCTGTTACTCCTAGTCATAAGGGACAATGGGACAGGACTATGGTTGTGACATGTTATGTATCCCGTGGAATCTGTTTGGGGTACGGGTCCTCCAATACATAACTTAGGCAGTTCCATCAGATGGAGTCTGAGGAGCACGGCCACGTTAAGGAAGAAGAAATAGTTTAAAAGCAATAAATACTAGATCTTTCAAGAAAGCTGTGACATGTTGGGTCAGGGTAGTCTGCCATCCTCTGACTTCTTTCTGATAAGGATAATCCTGTTCATTTCGGGATCGTCATCACAATCATCAGTGTGTGCGTTCAGCACAGCCATCGTCATTATCACCATCACTGTGATCACAATTTAGTAAGTAATTACTGTGAATGAGACACTATTCTAAGCACTCTGCATATTTGTTATTTCTGATCACTACAAGCCAATAAGGTAAGTAGTCATGATTTTCATCATTTTAAGAAACCTGAAACTTAGAGACAGGAAGTTTCCTACTTGTAGAGGGAGGTCTGAGCATCATCTGTGGAGGAGGAAGTAGCTTGGAAGAGCCGCCGCACGCTTTTGGGTATCTCCCGATACATCATTCTGCTTCTCCATTGGCCTGGTTCACTTCCTCCGCTTCTCTTTGGTTTGAGGTTTCTGGCAGTGGCTTTGCCACACCTGACCTCAACTTATGGTTTGGCCGCCCCTCCAGTACCCATGGGTTTATAGCGAGGGTCACAGTTCGCTAGTCCTATGTGAATGAGCCATAAGACAACTAGAGACTAGGATGGCAGAAGATCTAAATTATTTTTAATAGCCTTAACCTTATTACTTTCTTAATTCCTTAAATTTGGCTCCCATTTCACATATGTGACTATGTCTCAGTAAGAAAAACCAGAATGTGTGTTCAGTCTATGGCTGGGATTAGTACAGTATAAGAAGTATCGCCTCCAAGGGAACGTTCTCCTGGCTATTGAGGATTAGCTGGTATCAGATCAATCATTTTGCTGAGAACTAGATTACATGCAAAAAATATTTTGAAAATGTATCAGTAGGGATCATAGAGTGACCGAGGTTGCCAAGACCTAAGAAGCCAAGAACCTCAAGAAGCAGAGGCGAACATTCCCTTCTGAGGGATTTTACTGATTTGTGAACAATCTGGATACTAATATTATGTCATATTGGTTATGTGCCCAGCAAATATCTTCTCTCAGTCTGACTTTTTACTTTGTTTATAGAGAGAATTTAAAGTTTTAATATGTCACATTTATCCATTCATCAAACTTTTCCTTTAATAGCTTGTATATTTTGTGTCATGGTTCATTAATCTTCCTCCTTCCAAGGTTATAAAAATATTCTGTACTTCTCTCCAAATTCTATAATTTTGCTTTTCACACTTTGCTATTTTTTCTGTATGGTGTGAGATAGGAATCCATTTCTTCCACACCGTTAGTTGACTCGCTGCTATTTATTTATTAAGTAGTCAGTTCTTTATGCTGATTTTTAATGCTACTTCCATCATTATTCCAACTTCCAATATATACATGCATGGGATTGTGACTTTTTCCTCTGTCCCCTTGGTCTATAGCTTATACTTGTATAAGCCCCAATATCTGGCATAATGAGTCATCATTCCTTATACTTACCCACTTAGCCCTTTACTCTTTCAAGTAAATTTAGGAGTTCTTATTTCATTAACTTAAAATATATAATGTTGATTTTTTTTAAAAAAAAAAGCGTTTTATACTCTTTTTTAACATGGAAATTGAATTCCATTTCATTTATCATGTTGTTATATATGTAGTAAAATTTCTACCACCTTCTATCATATTTTTGTTTGTTGTGATTTATCTTTGCTTCCTCTAGTCTCCTGGAATTCTATTTATATTCAATTAATAGTTGTTCGCAAACTTATACCATGCATACAAAACCTAAATTTAATCAGTATACTAATTTGAAGTGTACTAAATATTCCTATAAGGTACCTAAATATTTACGTACCTTAAATATTCCAAACTTTCCATTGTTCAATCTTCTAGTTTTACAAATAAAATTCATTTGATGTTGAAAATCATTAGACTATCAACACAAAACATTAAATTTGATACTATGAGATAACACGTGTGGGTAGGACAGAATAGACTTTTGTGTATGATTCCCATCTGTCCTTTTAACAAATAATTATTAAATATATTAAACACAGTTTAATTTTAAATGATTCACTTTTCTTGGGGTATTTCCTCATTAAATAAGTAAAATAAGTGTGAAGTACATTGGAATAAAAGATACCTAAGGTCTTTTTCATCTCTAAGATTAAGTAAAACTTGGTCTTTGCACAAAGTAGATACTCAAAAAGCATTTGAGCTAACACAGCCTCTACCATTCAGGAGCTCCTAGTAAGGTAGGAAGCAATATGGTACCCTAAGTCTTACATGCACATGTATCTGATTCTGGGCTTTGTCTTTGGGTTCACAGATGTATGTTTAAATTTTAGCTCTTCGGTCTATGAGTTACGTGGTCACTGTTAAGTTACCAATCTTTCCAACTTTAAAGTTTTGTGGGTTTTTAAAAAATCTATAAATAAGATTAATAATGCTGAACTTTTAGGGTTGTGAGAATTCAGGATTTTGAGAGAATCAAAGCAAGTTACTTAACCTCTCTGTTCCTCAGTTTTTTCATCTATAAAATTGAGATAGTCGTCATCTCAGAATTGTAAGAATTATAACAGAAATTACAATAAATTGTTTAGTATTTTGTTTAATAAATGACAAGCTACTGCTACTGAGTTTGTGGCATATTGGGACTGAAAGGTGGAAAGTCCTCCTGGCCAAGCATCTTCTCATGCCAGGCTCATGCTCTCTGATGCAGCCCCTAGCTCACGCTGGACGTGGGCTCACGTCCAGTCCTGTCTGTCTTCACAGATAGTTTGGCCATGGATGGCATTAAAACAACTGTGTTCACAGCCATACCGTTGGGGCTAGTTACTTCAGAGAACATTGCTCATTTCTTTTTGAGTTTCCACTTTGCTCTTCCATGATGCAGAAGTCATTTCTCCATTAGCATGTACTTCCGGTCTTTGTTCCCTTGAAGACTTTCTTTCCCCCACAAATCCATAGTTCCTCCTCTGTATCCTGATTCCTGTAGCTTTTCTTGGGTCATGTCACTTACAAGAAACGTAAGTGTCCTTGTAGTGTTACATGTCTGTTTCACATACATTTCCATTACAAAGTGTGAAGCTTACTATCCTGTTATATACATTGACATGTAGTGAAGGAGAAGAGGAGGAGGAAAAGGAGAGAAAAATATCTAAATGTACCTTTGCAAAGTAGACATTTTTTTCCTCATTTACTTTAATAAAACATCTTATGTTTATGTATTGGATAATGAATTAAATTTGTTAGCATTATCTTCCTGTCATGATTAACTGTTCCACTTTATTATGGTCAGCTATAAAAGATAAATGCCTAAGCCACTGAGAATGTAATCTTTAAAATTGCCCATCATATGTGCACTGGCATATACTGTCGTCGGCATGACCCTGTGGACCAACTACTTACTTGCTTGATCAAAGCAGAAACTCAATTCTAAATGTACAGGGCTGATCCTATGGCCTTTAAGCCCAGGTGACATTGGTGGCTTAGTGAAAAACTCCCATCATCATCATCATCACCATCATGATAAATATACTGACAAATAGTCGTGATAAATGACCATAAATTGTACCATCGATGATGGGTGCATATTACAGTATTAGGAGCTGTGTATAGTTTTCTGTAACTAACAAACATTCTGCAAGGTCTGAATTACAATTCCCAGTTTTCAGGCACAGAAAGCAAGGCTCGGGAAGGCTAAGTCACCTTCCCAGATCAGTAGGTGACTGACCCAGGACAGGAACTGCTTGGCCCCACTGCTTGTGCAGTTGTAGCATTCCTCCCTGCCTGCTGTGTCTCATTATTTTCTACAGCAGATTTACTGAAACTTGGCTTTATTCCCTGATCACAAAACTTAAACTTTAATTACATACCTAATGGTGGAGTGAATTTAGCACTTCGATTTGATGACATCGGTTTTGCTCAATATAACTGAAACAGGGCAACATGCGTTGTTCTGAAATGAAAATATTAATACCCCTTGAACAAAACACAAAGAAATCACATAGGTGGCTTCACGTTTTGGTTTACAGTGTGAGTTTTGCATCATAAATGTTTCTTATCTCTTTAAAATTAAACGTCTCAGAATTATAAATTCAGAAGGGAAATGCTCTTACCGATTACAATTGACCATTGCTTTAGAAATCCTCTGTTGAGGAGTCAATTCTGCTTTGAAGGGAAGGAATACAACACTTAACGCCCACAGGATGTCTTCTCTCCAAGTGATCTAACAGGTTCAGGAACTTTCCTAAAGGACTGGTGAACATAGTAATTAAGTAGCGAACAAGTGAAAAATTCAGTATTTAAAATTTATCAGTTTAAAATTTATGTTTTAAACTGTTTAGCAGCAAACGTTCTGTAAATATAATTTGCTTTGCTACATATAAAACACAAATTAGATCCTATTCTTAAGAGAGATTTAGTCTTATGAAAAACAAAGTCTGTGTCCATAAACCTCTGTCCTATAACATAGAAATTAATAAGCGGCATAAAAGAGATATGTCAAACTACTTTATAAATTAAAAGAGGAAAGAAATGATTTCCAGTAGGGAGTGTAGAGGAAAGCTTTATAACAGAGGGCTGATTCTTGAAGGAGTAAGATTTAGACTTGTCATGTCTTTATGGTCTAGTATTCATATTTTTAGAGACGAGATAGACTGATATTAGTGTCAAAAGGAAGCAGTTTTGTCTGTCCAAGAAACACTCTTTGAGTATTCTTGTGCCAGGCACTGTACTAGACACTAAAGCCAAAAAGATAAAGAAGCACTTCCTGTCTTCTGGGAGCCCTCAGTTTAATGTTCAGGTGGGCACTGGGGAAAACATTGAAGAGTGTGAACAAAGGCTGAAACAGGCCTCAAGTATTTTGTTTAGAGAAGGGAAGGCTTTGCAAAAGCAGGAGTAAAATATAAGCCCAGATAGGAAGCCCACTACATTCATATTTGAATTCAATTTTTTTTAATTTAGTAATATCAAAGGGCTTCATATATATATAAATTCTAATGACACTTGAGAGTAGACTGTCTTTCAAAATTTCTTTATGAGGGAGGTAGTGGGGAAACTCCTGATGTCTGCGACTGACATCTAGTGAACATGACATTGTAAGTTCATATTTTGAGCCCCCTTATGCTTCAAACACATGGCAGTAACAGAAAAAAATAAATTGAAAAGAAATTGGAAAGGCTTAAGCAGAGTACTCCCTTAAATTTTTAACATACTTACTTAACCAAAGCGTAAATTATTTAGTTTCTCTACTCTGTTCCCTCCAAAAGACAATTATACACTAGATACTTTTTGCACTCCCAACTTCAGAGTAATTTTTGTCTAAAGCCTTACCTTTTCAAAAAAAAACAGTTCTGATGATATTTTTATCTAGCCAAAGATTTTGAACATGCTCATCTTAAATTTAAATTTGGTTTCCTCTTATTATTTTTTTCCTATCTGGAGTATATTCACATCTTAATTATTGATTTTATTGAATTCCTTTGCAATAGCTTTCCTCTAAGGTTTTAGAACTTTGTTTGCAAAGGAATCCTCTGGAAAGAAGCAGTAATGAAAGAGGAAGAAAACAAACAAGAGATGATCAACAAAACCGAAACTGATCCTTTGAAAAATAAACAAACCAAATTATAGTACAAAATAAATAAGCAAGATTGATTAAGAAATAAGAGAAACTGCACAAATAAACAGTAGAAGTAACAGAAAAAGTAATGTAACTATAGATACAGTAGAAAAAGAAAAAAAATTGATACTTTGTAGATTAGTTATTTAAAATTTTAGGAGATGGATAATTTGCTAGAAAAAATAATAGAAATAATTGAACATGCTTGAAAAAAAATGAACCAGTAACCATTACAGAAATGTGTTTCATAGAAAACTATAGCTATAAATGGATTTATGAATAATAGAAAGTGCACATATCATACAAACTGTATCAGACAATAGGAAAATAAGGAAAGCTGCCCAACTCATTATATGAAGCTAATATAATATTGACACCAAAATCAAATAAAAACAGAAAACAAAACAGTGTAAGCTGTTCTCATATATGATCACATGTGCAAAATCTTAAATAAGACATTAGTAAATTAAATCCAACAGAATATAAAGACTGGACTGTATTATTTTTTAAAAGGTCCCCCCCCCCCCCGGAAAGCGATAATGGACCGACATAATAAACATCTCTCATTTTAATTCCCTACATTGATTAAAGAAAAAAAATTATATGGTCATCTCAACAGAAGCAGAAAAAATATTTCTAAATTTTAGCATTGTTCATAATAAAATTCTTTTTGTGCTAGGGATCAAATAAAACTTCTTTAATCTGCTGGGAGGTATCCACCAAACCCTATATGAAACACTTTACTTGTGGATGAAATGTAAAAATTATTTCCAATAAAGCGGGTACATGATTAAGTGTTTAGTGCCACTGCTAGCATTTAAATTTATTACTGGAGGTCCCAGCTATGAAGAGATCAGAGAAATAAATAAAGAAGAAAAAAATAGTTGTTACGATTTGAATATGATATGATTATCTATATAGAAATTTGAAAGAGAATTTATAGCCAAACTGTTAAAAGAAGAGTATTTAACAGCTTTATTGGAGATAAAATCAATAATAAAAATAATGAAAGTATTTTCATACATCAGCCAGAACAAAATAGATGACATAATAGGGAGAAAAGGTGCCACTCACGATAATGACTCAAGGAACCTATACTATGTAGATGATATTTGTGAAAGGACTTTACCACCAACAACCAAAAATTACAGCTTGTAACTGAAGGATCTAAAAGATTGCATGAAAGGGAAAGAATCGTAATGTATGTCAATGGCAAGAGTTAATATAATGAAGAGGCTAATTCTTCCCAGGTTAATTAAATCAGTAATATTTTCATCAAAATCCCAAGAGGGTCCAAGAATCGCCATACATTTTTGGCAAAGATGTTTATGTATGAATACTTTACTGCACTTAAAATAAATGAACTAGATATGTTCATTTCAAAACTGATAAATCTCAACCAATCTTGTGTGAAAAAGCAAGTTGCAGAATAAATATTATATGATGACAACTCAACAAACACTATTTGTTATATACACACAATAAAGAACATAAAGCAGCTTTGGGACATCAGTTATCTCTAGTAAGAGGGAAGAAGAGGGCTTAAAAATGATGCAAATGGATCTTCCACTGTATTTTCATTTTTTTCACAAAGAGAGATTCATTGAAAGAATGGCAGATATTAACATTTGTTAAGTGGATGTGTGGGGAAGGACATGGCATTCATATATCATATATATCATATATCATATCATATCATATCATATCATATCATATATTATTCTCTGCGTTTTCTCTAATGTTTTTATTATGATAATTCATAATTTTAGGCACAAGTGTGCCCCATCCCTTTTTGGGTTTAGTTGGTTGGGATTTTAGGGGCAGAGAATAGAGAAAGTTGTACATAATGACTTCATCCTTTCTCCTATAGGGAGCTGCTTGGTTTAATACTGTAGCACTCAAGCTCTGTCAACATGGCATTTTAGGTTTAGGTGGAAGCAGAAATTAGATTAGGAGCTACTTCCATCTAGAGAGACAAAGACCAGGATCTCTGATCATTTTCCTGTTGATCAGGGATTTTGGAGTCTGTGCCTTCTGTGTCTTTTTCTCTCTGGAACTCCTTACTTCACAGCCTGCATCAGATTATGAAAGTTGCAATCTGGCATTACTTCTAAGACCCACGGAAGCTCTGTGTGGGATGAAGATGTGTATACTATAACACATAGTATTTTTCATCCTCTTTTCA